>NC_134353.1:483782139-483812139 GCF_048569485.1 Anomaloglossus baeobatrachus | reverse complement strand
TCAAGTCATGTTACAAGACCTTAAAGGTGGCAGCTCGATAAGAACAGATTCGTGCCTGTGCCACACACTCTTGTGCCACACAATTTCTACATCATCAGGGAGGATAGACAATGCACACAATCACACTCATTGTGTTATATTCTCTTCATTTTGGAAATACCTAAAATATTTCAGCCGTCAGGTCAATGACATAAATAATAGAAGATTATTTCAGGATCATTGAACCCCATTAATCAGATTTACAAGGTAGCGCATCTTAAAGTCCAAGATGTCAGTAAGATTGCACACAGCATTCTTTGTGCATTGGACAAAATGTATGTTGCTATGTGAACAAGCAAGCCCGGTGACCATAGAGATAAAAAAAACCCCAGTCACTGAGCATTATGAATGCAGTCAGCATACAACCATCAGACCATGTGGACACCATGGTGAGAAAAACACGAATCTACAAGCACAATGAGACTTTACAGTACCCAAAGAGTTAAAAAACAAACAAAGGGATGTTGAAATGTATTAATTTGCTTTACTAATGTGTTTGCTGTATTTAAAGCTATATCTTAATCCAACCATTGCAGTCAACATGTCTTCATATTCTGCAGCTTTGGAAACAAGGGTTTGTCCATACGCCTTAGACTCTATGTTTGATGGGTCTACTGCCATGAAATATAAGAGAGGGAAAAGCACCGAGCACACAGGGGTGGACTTTCTGTGTATCCCACCCTTGGTTAGGCAAGCGTTAAGCATGTTTATACAGATCACCATGGGCTCTTAATTCCCATATATGACTGGTGCTGACGTCAGCCTTGACAGATGACATTACTGTTAATGGGTGGGCACAGATGGAGCGTTACACTATGCTTCCGGTAGAATTTGACAACCGTACCATATTGTTCTGATATTATGCTAAACACTTGTTTGGCAAAACCAATGGCTTTAAACCTCCTTTCAAATAATATTTCCATCGGTAATTATTGACTTTGTTATATCCATTGACCTCTGAGGCTATGGGTTTATCATCTGCCTTGAGCTTGTTTCTTCTTATGTGCTGGTGGACAGCCTCCAGATCCCTACATTGTTGATTGGATTAGGCTTAGAGTTGAGCGAGTACCTAACTATTCACACTCGCTATACTCATAACGAGCACTGTCTAATACTCAAGTATTCGTTCCGAATAGTGTGTGCAATGCAAGTCAATGGGGAAAACTCACAATGTAATGTGTAACTTGAATTCTGCACTATTCACTACTCGCACGAAGAGTTTGACATTTGGGTTACTCGTTACTTTGCGAGTTTTTCCCCATCGACTTCATTGCACACGCTATTTTGAATGAATACGCGAGTATTAGACAGTATTCGTTATCAGTATAGCGAGTACGAATAGTTAGGTACTCACTCAGCTCTAATTAGACTATGTGTGAGCACATGTATGTGTGTGAAGGAGGAAAATCAGATTGTGGACCCATGTTCTATACTGCAGAATACGCTTACTCTAAAAGCAGAGATGATTACATTGATACAGTGGAAGAGAAATAGTCTCATTTTTAGATCCTACAATTGAAAAAAATAGTCAAGGATTGTACAGATATATGAGTTACTAACTTACTATATCTATGGCATGCTCATATTATATCTAAACAAATTTAGATTAATATATTACAAAAATTCAGATTTTAGGTCAGGTAGTAAACACATGCATCTCTCTAGACAGCTTCTTGGGATGTGCACATGTATTCTCCATTCCATCCCATAGAGACGTCTTCTGCAGCTAATGTTCTCCATTGCTGCTTGTTTCACATGTAGAAGGTTTGGCTGCTGTGTTTGGCTATTGTTCTGCTGTAAGGCGAATGTACGATGCCAGGCCTCAGTTTTGCACAAAGGCCTCTCCATTTGACATATGTTCGACTGATTTTAATTTTCAATTTCAAATTGACATTGCACTGGAGAGAGGTCCCGGGATTTGCACATATTAATGAAGGAGGGAGCGATTTATTCTTAAAAACTGAGTGAACAACTAAAACAAAGATTTATATTTTATGATCTATATTTGATGGTATACATTCTCCATACTGATTATTTATTTTTATTTTACTTTAGATTTTTTACTGGTAAACAGAAACTAAAAACAGAAAATTGAGAGCAGATCTTAGTATAAAATCATTTCTGTATTTTTATTTTTTTTTTAGTAAGAAAATTAGTTAAATGGAAGTTTAACACATTTAGTAAAATGGCTTTCATGATTAAAAATTAGAAATGATTAAAAATTAGAAATGATTAAAAATTAGAAATGATTAAAAATTAGAAATGATTAAAAATTTAAAATGCGGAAAACAGCAAAAATGTCAATAAATGTTGAGTATTTGCACTTACAAACAAAGGCTATGTGCGCACAGTGCGTTTTTTGCGGCGTTTTTTGCGCGTTTTTCAGGTGCGTTTTTGGCCTCAAAACTGCATGACTTTCCTTCCCCAGCAAAGTCTATGAGTTTTCATTTTTGCTGTCCGTACACAACTGTTTTTTTTAAGCTGCGTTTTTGAGCTTGAAAAAAAAAAATGGACATGTCAATTCTTTCCTGCGTTTTTCTGCGTTTTCCGCCCATGCAATGCATTGGAAAAACGCAGCAAAACGCAGAGATCAAAAACGCAGCAAAACGCAGCCAAAAACGCACCAAATCGCGGTAAAACGCATGCGTGTTTTTGACGCGGGTGCGTTTTTATCGGCCAAAAACGCACAAAAACGCAGCGTAAAAAAAAACGCAGCGTGTGCACATAGCCAAATCCTTCTGCAGAGAAATGTGCCTCTTCTGCTCATTACAATTGATTGCAATAGCAGTATTTGTGCTATCTGGTGGAAGAATCTGCTGCAGTAAAATGACAATAGAACAGTGCCCCCAAGTGGCAAAAGCATCATAATGCAAATTATAATTGATTATTTATTTTTTTAAAATATTTCAACACTTTGTGTTCTAAAAAGCATTAAAAAAATGTACAAAACAAAATAATCAGAATACTAGAAGCCTCTTTATAATTTGTTTTTACTAAAATTAAACAATTTGTGCAGAATAAGTGGCTTTGATGAAATAATGCCTATATTTTTTTAGGATTTTTACCTACAATAATCATGTATTATGACCACCTGGGCTACAAAATTATTGAGTTTGAATATATTTTTAAAAAATGTTTTCCTGGGGTTTTCTGGTCTCCTTGTCAGCTACAAAATCTGAATGGTGGTGTCTGGTAAGATGCCTAGAGGAGGGGAATACTTAGAACATTGCGTTTTCCCTGAAATCTAGCACATTATATTGCACTGTCTTGATAATTATCTTTTTTTTTTCTATAGAGTATCTAGGAGAATTGGTTTAGTAAAACAAAGCTCAATGATCTGTACCTGTATTTTATATAACATAATTGTAAATTTGGAAGAGATAAACTATTGTAGATGTTGCCATTTCCATGGCCACTCTTTAAGGTTACAATCACTAATTATACTTTATATATAGAAACCTCCACCCATTTTAATTCTACATTGGCAATTATAACAGGTTGGGATCCTTTACCCCCCGATTCACAAATTTGATACATTTTTTATCACATATATTTTAGTTGTGGCCATCAATAAGTTAAACTGTCACCTTACAGCTGACCAATGGACCAAACACAATATTACCACCATATTATAAAATAATGAGCGTCATGACGTTCAACCTAATATCATTTTGGAAATGCAATTATTAGCTTCTTGTGAGATAATTCTAAAACAGATATGTATAGATATTTTTTACTATACATAGCAGATTGCTCTAATGATGTGATATCTATTTACATCATCAATATGTATAAAATCACAATGTATTATCCAAATATATAGAAATTAATCTTTTATAGACACTTATGCAAATATTGGATGTACAAAACATAAACATATCAAATTCCATATTATATGAATGGTGATGACAGCCCAAAAGAATTGTTGACTCCACTGCACATCTTTATCTTAATATTATTGCTGAGACATTTTGTGCATTAAACAAAACAAAGAATGATTCTCGATAAAACAAGATCATAACCATCCGTTATGTGATATATATATATATATATATATACTGTATATATATATATATAATGTATTTTTTTTTCCCTTCATATAAGTTTTAATTTATCCACTTAAAAAGGTTCAAGATTGGAGATGAGTAGATTGCTCCTTAGAGGATTGACTTTGAGTAAAATTTCTTGAACACTCTGCAATTCGATTTACGAGAATCGTGAAAACAAAAAATGCCCGCCACAATTTCACACCATACTAAAGAGTCAGAAGCGGGCTAATGATATCAAGCATGGCTGGGTAGGCTTCCCCGTAACACCCTTCAGCTATCCCATCACATAGTCTAGCCCAGCCAATAAAGGTGGTCAATTACAGCCAGTTTAAAAGTTGAGGTTTAGCCAAGCAATGCTAATTTTTCTATGAAATGAAAAGTCTGAAACCAAGGCTTGTGTGTCACACAAAGCCCACTGCCTCCTGAGAGACAAGAAAGACATTTTTTTTAACACCCCCAAAGAAAAATCTCCATAATCCAGAAATGTAAACACCAATGTCTTCCTCACAAAGTGTGTACGCTGATAAAAAATATATATATTTCTTTTGCACACTTAATTGTTGTAATAGTTCAATATTAGACCTATACACACCACCTAAATACCGCTGTTAGGTACCACCGGATGCCATCTGTTTTCCCCTTGCCAGGTAGAGTGAGGTCACTTGAATATTAATACGGTTGTGTTAGCATTATAGAGCTTAAAACAGGTTCAGTACAGTCTTAGAAGAACTCATAGTGTTATACATGTTTTTTCCGGTCAATTAAAGGATTTTCTGATTTGTCGCAAATCTTTCACCACAAATCAAATTTTGGGGGAAAATTCAACAAACCTGGCAAATTCAGCTTTGAAATGATACATCTAACTACTAAGATTGCATTAACAAAATCAAGGTGTAAATGCTCGCCTTGTCTGTTCAATTGTCTTAAAACAAGAACATGTGACCGCTACTTACAGCCAGTTACTGCTGAGCCAACGCTTCTTGTGTGTTGAGATAGACTGGGTAATAGTCACCAGAGGCGTATATAAATGCTTTTGGAGGTTCTTAGAACCAGAAATATGTGATATAAAGTAGGGGTTGGCCATGTTCCTTGTTATCCAGTTAATAATTCCACTGAGGAATCCTACAATCCTACAATCAGTGCATCATAACTTTCAATGGCCATGTAGTGCCACTTGTTTCCATATATCGGTGAGCAAAATGGAATTATTTGTGCCAATTCCAAATAAGAAATCTATTTTTTTTAAAGAGGTTTAATGCTCATTAATTTAGGACTAGAATTTTGCTATTGTGCACTTCCATAATGAGATAAGAATTGCATGGTGTAGCAGTGCCCCTAGAGGGCATAGGTGCTGGTAACACAAATCAAGATGTGAACAGGCACTTAGACCAATATCACTTAATCATACTGTATATTTAAAAGACATTTTCACTACTGAAGGGGTTGTTTGTTTTCTGGGGAAAAAAAGAATAAGAGTTTAAAAAAAACAAACAAAAATTAAAGATAAAAAAATAAACATTGCTTGATCCAGCGGTGAGGCGCCAGTGGTGTCTGGTGGTCTTTGACCATTGCAGCCGTGCAGTTGGCCACGTATTGTACCGCTCAGCTCAAAGTCATGCTACTAGTAAGTATTGCCCGTGACAACTGCCAGTGATTGTGGAGTCTCAGCGCTGGATCATTGAGAGTTCTTAGAGATGACTAGTATATTAGATATATTGTCAGGATCTAGCAGCGACAAAAAAACCTCACTGAAGATAACAGATGTTTTTTTCCTTATGATAATACAAGCCATATATATCTGTATGTGTATGTATATATATATATATATATATATATATATATGTATATATATATGTATACAATAGAAAAAACAGAATGAAACAGGGGTTCCCTTGCTGGTTTCCCACGCTGGTACTAACCTGACTTCAAACCGTACTGGCAGCACCTTTACAATGTGAACAGGTGCGTATCTGGATGGTGTATAAATAAGAGAAAAAATTCCAGCCGCACACTGTGAAAAACCGAAATAAATTCTACCTTATACATAAATGGAGGTATTTAGAATATTATAATAGCCATTGTAATACCAGCCCCTTCACGGTAAAGGAGGCTGCATATATATATATATATATATATATATATATATATATATATATATATATATATATATATATGCAGAGAGAGAGAGAGAAGAAGAGAAGAGAGAGAGGAGAGAGATTGAAGAGAGATAAATATAGTCCATGCCTCACAATTTTGTAGATATTGTATTTTATTTTATCTTTTCATGGCACAACACTTAAGATATGACACTTTGTTGCAATGTAAGGCAGTCAGTGTACAGTTATATAACAATGTAAATTTGGTGTGCCCTCTAAATAATCCAACGCACAGCCATTAATGTCTACACCGCTTGCAAAAGTGAGTACACCCCTAAGTGAAAATGGCCAAAACTCTCTTGGGCATGGAGCTCACTAGAACTTCTAAGGAGCTACTGGAATCCTTTTCCACTCCTCCTTGACGACATCACGTAGCTGGTAGATGTTAGAGACCTGGCACTCCTCCACCTTCCGTTTGAGGAGGCCCCACAGATGCTCAATAGGGTTTAGGTCGAGTACCTTTACCCTCAGTTTCTTTAGCAAGGCAGTAGTCATCTTGGAGGTGTGTTTAGGGTCGTTATCAAGAATACTGCCCTGGGGCCCAGTTTCCAAAGGGAGGGATCATGCTCTGCTTCAGTATGTCACATTACATGTTGGCATTCATGGTTCCCTCAATGAACTGTAGATCCCCAAAGCTTTCATCACTCATGCAGCCCCAAACTATTACACTCCCACCACCATACTTAACTGTAGGCAAGACACACTTATCTTTGTATTTCTCACCTGGTTGCCACCAAACACTCTTAATACCATCAAACTACAGGACATGTTCTAGTGATCCATGTCCTTACTCTGCTTGTCTTCAGCAAACGGTTTGCAGGCTTTCTTGTGCATCATCTTTAGAATAGGCTTCCTTCTGGGATGACTGATGCAGTGTGTGACGTATGGCCTGAGCACTGACAGACTGAACCACCATTCCTTTAAAATCTGCAGCAATTCTGACAGCATTCATACATCTTTTTTGAAGAGACCACCTCTGGATATGACGCTGAGCACGTCTACTCAACGTCTCTGGTTGACTTTGACGATTCCTTTGCTGAGTGGAACCTGTCTTGTTAAACTGCTGTATGGTCTTGGCCACCATTCTACAGCTAAGTTTCAGGGTGTTGGCAATCTTCTTATAGCTCAGCCCATTTTTATGTAGAACAATATTATTTTCTCAGATCCTCAGAGAATTCTTTGCCATGAGGTGCCATGTTGAACTTCCAGTGACCAGTATGAAAGAGTGTAGGAGAGATAATGATAACACCAAACTTACCACACCTGCTCCCCATTCACACCTGAGACCTTGTAACACTAATGAATCACATGACAGCAGGGTGGGAAAATGACTAATTGGCCATATTATATCTATGATAGATTATTTGTTACTGCTAGTCCCTGACAGTATCATTTATAAGAGAACCTGTCATTAGATTGTAGTCACAGTATGAATCAGAGTCTGGCTATGGGAGTGAGACCAGGTATGTCTTTCTTTGAAATGTTGTGGTGTTGCAGAAAAGTACTAAAAGGACTATAAGGAGAGATCTGACTAATCCGGTGTGGACCCTGGCTGGCTTCTCCCCACCCCACTTCAGATGATTGACAGGTCTCTTTTATGTGTGTTCTTACGGTAACACCTCGCAACCACCTGGAGCAGGGTGAAGAGAAGTCTTTTGGGGGCCATATTGGACTAATCATATCTCTCTGTATAGTCCCAGCCTGTTTCTCAAGTTTTTGCTTTGTCTGAAGTACAACAGCACGCAGCCAGGTGAATTATGCTGGCACTGGTTCGGGCAACATGAATCTAATAACAGATATGTTATTTAATAAATATATGTTGCCTCGAGGAACCTGTCATTCAATTTACACTTTCCGATATGATCCACTATATAGCTACCGGAGAAAACTGTTTAATGCAGGCAAACAATTTATTTTAAATGATATTTTCCTATAAATTCTAAATGTTTGCCATTTTATACTGAAATGTAATGTATTTTCAGTATTGTGTTTGGTTTACTCTTAAATTAACACTGAATAGTTTAGTATGAAAGGACCATATCAACGCCTGTTATTAATCAGGTATCTGCCCCTTCAGCACCATGGACAGAAGCAAATCCAGCCTGGCCTTCTCACATCAATGTAAAGGCTGCTCGTACAGTCAAGTGGAGTGGCAATGTGATTCCTAGACACATCAGTGATACTGTCAATGATGGTGAATAGTTACAGCAAGATTAACCTCTAGATTATTGTGGTGCCTAAAACTGCCATGATACAAGAATACGTTCATTATTAATGGAACATATTTACTGACTGATTGCACCATGGTTTATCATTATGCTAATAAATACACGGTCTCAAGATTATTCGTGTACTGTACATACATTATAAGTGCATTCATCGCCATGAAGACTAAAATAATAGAGTGTAATTGCTAATTTATTTATTTTTTGTTGGTAAAGTCTTGAAGGAAAACTTCACTTTTGAATAGCAATTTAAAAGATACCAACATTACAATATAGTTAGACTCTTAAAATGACAAATGTAATGTAGAATTATGCTGCTTTCTGTAACCGGAAACCAGTACATACTGGGAGATGAAAGTTACACAGTTGGCGCTAACTTGAAATTCTTTTCATTACATGGGAGTATTGCGGGATCATGATCCCAAATACTGGGTAACCCCAATATATTACTTGAGACAAAAAAGGGCAAACATTGCCAAGAATATGTAATAAAATATAAATTCTTTATTAGTCATCTATATATATAATTGCCTTATTCTGTCTGTCTGTCTGTCTGTCTGTCTGTCATGCTCCGAAATTGTGTCCTTACGGTGACACAAAGCTGATTGGCCGCTGGGCTCGCCATGGCCCCGCCCCCCCCCACGGATTGGCCTCTCGCCCCGACTCTCTGCAGGCCCCGCCCCCCTCACGCAATGCACGCTCGCTCTGGCCCAACTGACACGGAGCGCCGATTCCCAGGTGAGTACACACACACACATCAGATCACACTCACTCTCACACACACCTCACACATCACATCCACACACTCACAACATCCTGGGATATCGCTTGCTTCTACACTGGCTCCGTCAGGATCCCCGCAGCGCCAGACATAACCTTGCGATGCTGGGATCTTGACGGAGGCCGTGAATGCTGTTAACCATTATACACATCGGGTAACTAAGGTCCCTTAGTTACCCGATGTGTATCATAGTTACCAGTGTACACCGGCTCACACTCACTCTCACACACACCTCACACATACATCACATCGCATCCACATACTCACAGCATCTGGCGATATCGCTTGCTTCTCGGCCTCGATACTGTGCTGTTGTGACCTTCCAGGACCTGCTGGAGGATCACATGGCCAGAAGCATGTGATATCTCCGGATGTTGTGAGTATGAGCGTGGATGTGCGATATCGTCAGTGTGTGTGTGCGATCGGGTGTGTGTGAGTGTATGCGATCGGGTGTGTGTGAGTGTGTGTGAGTGTATGCGATCGGGTGTGTGTGTGTGTGTGAGTGTATGCGATCGGATCTGTGAGTGTCGGCAGAGGAGCACGGCGTGCTGGAGGAGGCTGGGAGGAGAGAGGCTGATCCTGGGGAAGGCTGGGATGGGGAGGCTGATGCTGGAGACGGAGATGCTGATGCTGGAGACAGAGAGGCTGATGCTGGAGACGGAGAGGCTGATGCTGGAGACAGAGAGGCTGATGCTGGGGACAGAGAGGCTGATGCTGGGGACAGAGAGGCTGATGCTGGGGACAGAGAGGCTGATGCTGGAGACAGAGAGGCTGATGCTGGAGACAGAGAGGCTGATGCTGGGGACAGAGAGGCTGATGCTGGGATGAAAAAGGCTGATGCTGGGGACAGAGAGGCTGATGCTGGAGACAGAGAGGCTGATGCTGGAGACAGAAAGGCTGATGCTGGGGACAGAGAGGCTGATGCTGGGGACAGAGAGGCTGATGCTGGGATGAGAGAGGCTGATGCTGGGGACAGAGAGGCTGATGCTGGGGACAGAGAGGCTGATGCTGGAGACAGAGAGGCTGATGCTGGGGACAGAGAGGCTGATGCTGGGATGAGAGAGGCTGATGCTGGGGACAGAGAGGCTGATGCTGGAGACAGAGAGGCTGATGCTGGGGACAGAGAGGCTGATGCTGGGGACAGAGAGGCTGATGCTGGAGACAGAGAGGCTGATGCTGGGGACAGAGAGGCTGATGCTGGGGACAGAGAGGCTGATGCTGGAGACAGAGAGGCTGATGCTGGGGACAGAGAGGCTGATGCTGGAGACAGAGAGGCTGATGCTGGAGACAGAGAGGCTGATGCTGGGGACAGAGAGGCTGATGCTGGAGACAGAGAGGCTGATGCTGGGGACAGAGAGGCTGATGCTGGGGACAGAGAGGCTGATGCTGGAGACAGAGAGGCTGATGCTGGGGACAGAGAGGCTGATGCTGGGGACAGAGAGGCTGATGCTGGGGACAGAGAGGCTGATGCTGGGGACAGATAGGCTGATGCTGGAGACAGAGAGGCTGATGCTGGGGACAGAGAGGCTGATGCTGGGGACAGAGAGGCTGATGCTGGGGACAGAGAGGCTGATGCTGGGGACAGAGAGGCTGATGCTGGGGACAGAGAGGCTGATGCTGGAGACAGAGAGGCTGATGCTGGGGACAGAGAGGCTGATGCTGGAGACAGAGAGGCTGATGCTGGGGACAGAGAGGCTGATGCTGGGGACAGAGAGGCTGATGCTGGAGACAGAGAGGCTGATGCTGGGGACAGAGAGGCTGATGCTGGGGACAGAGAGGCTGATGCTGGGGACAGAGAGGCTGATGCTGGAGACAGAGAGGTTGATGCTGGGGACAGAGAGGCTGATGCTGGGGACAGAGAGGCTGATGCTGGGGACAGAGAGGCTGATGCTGGGGACAGAGAGGCTGATGCTGGGGACAGAGAGGCTGATGCTGGCGCAGCATGGCGGATGGAGCACGTTTGGGAGTGCGCAGCATGGCGGATGGAGCACGTTTGGGAGTGCGCAGCATGGCGGATGGAGCACGTTTGGGAGTGCGCAGCATGGCGGATGGAGCACGTTTGGGAGTGCGCAGCATGGCGGCTGGAGCATGTTTGGGAGTGCGCAGCATGGCGGATGGAGCACGTTTGGGAGTGCGCAGCATGGGGTATGCAGCACGATGGGGAGTGCGGAGTATGGCGGATGGAGCACGTTTGGGAGTGCGCAGCATGGCGGATGGACCACTTTTGGGAGTGCGCAGCATGGCGGATGGAGCACGTTTGGGAGTGCGCAGCATGGGAGATGGAGCACGATGGGGAGTGCGCAGCATGGCGGATGGAGCACGTTTGGGAGTGCGCAGCATGGGGGATGGAGCACGATGGGGAGTGCGCAGCATGGCGGATGGAGCACATTTGGGAGTGCGCAGCATGGCGAATGGAGCATGTTTGGAAGTGCGCAGCATGGCGAATGGAGCACGTTTGGGAGTGCGCAGGATGGGAGATGGAGCACGATGGGGGGTGCGCAGCATAGGGGATGGAGCACGTTTGGGAGTGCGCAGCATGGCGGATGGAGCACGTTTGGGAGTGCGCAGCATGGCGGATGGACCACGTTTGGGAGTGCGCAGCATGGCGGATGGAGCACGTTTGGGAGTGCGCAGCATGGGAGATGGAGCACGATGGGGGGTGCGCAGCATAGGGGATGGAGCACGATGGGGAGTGCGCTGCATGGGGGATGGAGCATGATGGGGAGTGCGGAGTATGGCGGATGGAGCACGTTTGGGAGTGCGCAGCATGGCGGATGGAGCACGTTTGGGAGTGCGCAGCATGGCGGATGGAGCACATTTGGGAGTGCGCAGCATGGGAGATGGAGCACGATGGGGAGTGCGCAGCATGGCGGATGGAGCACGTTTGGGAGTGCGCAGCATGGGGGATGGAGCACGATGGGGAGTGCGCAGCATGGCGGAAGGAGCACGTTTGGGAGTGCGCAGCATGGCGGATGGAGCACGTTTGGGAGTGCGCAGCATGGCGGATGGAGCACGTTTGGGAGTGCGCAGGATGGGAGATGGAGCACGATGGGGGGTGCGCAGCATGGGGATGGAGCACGATGGGGAGTGCGCTGCATGGGGGATGGAGTACGATGGGAAGTGCACACCTCCCCCCAACACACACACACACGCGCGCGCGCACTGCACAACACACCACACACACACTGGGAACCACAAACAACTGCCCTACACAGACACCCACACACACAGACAACGCTGCACACACAAATATACGCACATACCGCACAACACACACATTGCACAAAACATACCTCCCCCAAAACACACCACACACACACAAACCGCGCAACACACACACAACGCTACAGACACACAGCGCTCCACAAACAACGCAACACACAAACAACACCGCTCTAACCCCCCCCGCCACACCCAGACAACACCCAGAACATGTACAGCGCCCTACACAAACACTTGGTAACTACACACAACAACATATATATATATATATATATATATATACAGTTAGGTCCAGAAATATTTGGACAGTGACACAATTTTCGCGAGTTGGGCTCTGCATGCCACCACATTGGATTTGAAATGAAACCTCTACAACAGAATTCAAGTGCAGATTGTAACGTTTAATTTGAAGGTTTGAACAAAAATATCTGATAGAAATTGTAGGAATTGTACACATTTCTTTACAAACACTCTACATTTTAGGAGGTCAAAAGTAATTGGACAAATAAACCAAACCCAAAAAAAAAATTTTATTTTCAATATTTTGTTGCGAATCCTTTGGAGGCAATCACTGCCTTAAGTCTGGAACCCATGGACATCACCAAACGCTGGGTTTCCTCCTTCTTAATGCTTTGCCAGGCCTTTACAGCCGCAGCCTTCAGGTCTTGCTTGTTTGTGGGTCTTTCCGTCTTAAGTCTGGATTTGAGCAAGTGAAATGCATGCTCAATTGGGTTAAGATCTGGTGATTGACTTGGCCATTGCAGAATGTTCCACTTTTTTGCACTCATGAACTCCTGGGTAGCTTTGGCTGTATGCTTGGGGTCATTGTCCATCTGTACTATGGAGCGCCGTCCGATCAACTTTGCGGCATTTGGCTGAATCTGGGCTGAAAGTATATCCCGGTACACTTCAGAATTCATCCGGCTACTCTTGTCTGCTGTTATGTCATCAATAAACACAAGTGACCCAGTGCCATTGAAAGCCATGCATGCTCATGCCATCACGTTGCCTCCACCATGTTTTACAGAGGATGTGGTTTGCCTTGGATCATGTGCCGTTCCCTTTCTTCTCCAAACTTTTTTCTTCTCATCATTCTGGTACAGGTTGATCTTGGTCTCATCTGTCCATAGAATACTTTTCCAGAACTGAGCTGGCTTCATGAGGTGTTTTTCAGCAAATTTAACTCTGGCCTGTCTATTTTTGGAATTGATGAATGGTTTGCATCTAGATGTGAACCCTTTGTATTTGCTTTCATGGAGTCTTCTCTTTACTGTTGACTTAGAGACAGATACACCTACTTCACTGAGAGTGTTCTGGACTTCAGTTGATGTTGTGAACGGGTTCTTCTTCACCAAAGAAAGTATGCGGCGATCATCCACCACTGTTGTCATCCGTGGACGCCCAGGCCTTTTTGAGTTCCCAAGCTCACCAGTCAATTCCTTTTTTCTCAGAATGTACCCGACTGTTGATTTTGCTACTCCAAGCATGTCTGCTATCTCTCTGATGGATTTTTTCTTTTTTTTCAGCCTCAGGATGTTCTGCTTCACCTCAATTGAGAGTTCCTTAGACCGCATGTTGTCTGGTCACAGCAACAGCTTCCAAATGCAAAACCACACACCTGTAATCAACCCCAGACCTTTTAACTACTTCATTGATTACAGGTTAACGAGGGAGACGCCTTCAGAGTTAATTGCAGCCCTTAGAGTCCCTTGTCCAATTACTTTTGGTCCCTTGAAAAAGAGGAGGCTATGCATTACAGAGCTATGATTCCTAAACCCTTTCTCCGATTTGGATGTGAAAACTCTCATATTGCAGCTGGGAGTGTGCACTTTCAGCCCATATTATATATATAATTGTATTTCGGAACATGTTTTTGTAAACAGCTAAAATAACAAAACTTGTGTCACTGTCCAAATATTTCTGGACCTAACTGTATATAACAAAAATCATACATGAACTACACAATACGTAAATTCTAGAATACCCGATGCGTAGAATCGGGCCACCTTCTAGTATAAAATATAAAAACAGTCATTTCTAGGAAAATGTAAGATACAAAAATACATTTAATCATCAGGAGGTAAAAAAAAAGGTGAGGATAAAATTGGATTGGGGGAGGTTTTCCAACCAGTTCCAATGTATCAAAGACAGGTAATTAGTTTTTAGGAATAGAAGAATACCTTGGCACAATGGCTCAAAAAATGGTTTCTAATAGCAGGTCACTCAGTGGGAAAAGTGGGAGATCATTAACTGCTGACAACAGATATCTGAGTCAGTCAAAAACATTTTTTGTATTTTTACTGCTGGTTATATGACTAATCACATCCCACAATGACCACATTGCAAAATTGCAGAGAGCAGCTGAATAAGAAGCAATCCTTCTAATAACATAGCAAAAGTAGATAAGTACCCATGCTTAGAACTGTGTCCAAGAACCAGACCTGTGCATCCCTGACACACGTTTCGCAGTTGCTTTGTCGAAGGGAAGTGGCCATTGTGGGATGTGATTAGAGTCATATGACCGGCAGTAGTACTACAAAAAAAGTTTTTGACTGACTCAGATATCCGTTGTTAGCATTTATTTAATGATCTCCGACTTTTCCCACTGAGTAACCTACTATTAAAAACCATTTTTTGAGCCATTGTGCATTGTAAGGTATCCTTCTATTCCTAATAACTAATTGCCTGTCTTTGATACATTGGAACTGGTCGGAAAACCTCCCCCAATCTTTTATCCTCACCTTATTTACGTCCTGATGAGTAAATGTATTTTTGTATCTTATATTTTCCTATATATGACTGTTGTTATATTTTATATGACATAAAGAATTTATATTTTATTACATCTTCTTGGCAACTTTTGCCCTTTTTTGTCTCACAGTTGGAGCTAAGCAGTTAGGTCACTAATCTGAAGAAATGAAGACATGAATGTTAACCAACCACATCCCTTCTTGCCAGGTTATAAGATGCCTGCCTTTGTGCAATTTGTATACATGATGACCCATTGTTTCAAATCTGTTTTGATGTGAAAATTGGAAAAATTCTATTACTTATATATTATATTTTACACATAAATACAGTGAACGTTTTCAATTCTATTCATATATTGCATATATTTTACCAAATATTTTACCTAAATACAGCAATTGCAATGTTGTGAAATAAAAAAAGTACCATTCAAAGAAATATACTATATTATTTAAATGTAAAAATGATTTTATGATATATCATTCCATATTATAGGTGATGTACCACAAAGAACCTAAACCCTGTGTAAAAAAATATTTTGCACAGAAAACATTTAATAGTTTAATTCCTAGCTCAGTTTGTTACTTGCTCCACATACAACTCTTTGGGACTGATTCCCCATTCCATTTGTGCTTTTTTTTTTGTTTCGTTTTCACTTTTTTTGTCTTTCACTGCACCTTATTTTTTTTTAATTTGCCCCTTTTTAAATTCTATTTTATGTGATCACCTGTTTTGTGGTTTGCTTGTTTTTTATATTCTGAGCATGGTTTGGAGTTTCCTGATGTTTTCGGCTGATTCATCAATTGTGAATATTTATAAAGACATAACATTTTTGTACAAATGTACTCCAGTTTCTTTTTTGTACGCTTGAAACTTTTATCAGAATATTTTACTTTTTGCTCTGAAAAGGTTTAAAGTGAACCTGTCAGGTGCAATATGCAACCCGAACCATGTGCAGTTCTGGATACATATTGCTAATCCCTGCCTAACCGTCCCTGTATACACTAGCATAGATAAAGGGATCTTTAGAAAAAGTGTTTCTAAAGATATTTTATCTTATTCTAATGAGGCCAGGGACTAGTTGCAAGGGCGTTATATCCTCCGACTAGTCCGCCCTCTTAGCATGTTAGTTCACTCACAGGGGTGTGCTAACATGCTTTTCAATTCAGCATCACCTTTGGTGCCGTGCATACCCGTATTTGCGGTGACCACGCTTCTGAATGCCGGGCACTTCTGGTCATGCTCAGTGTGAAGCTGGGTGTATGCGTCCCGGCTTCAGAGAGGTCTACTGTGCATGAATGGAAGTGGCGGGACATGCAGAAGATTGGTCACAGTGAACACAGGTATGTGCGGCACTGCTGGTTATGCTGTATTGAATAACATGTTAGTACGCCCCTGTGGGCGTGCTAACGTGCTAAGAGAGCGGCTAGTCAAGGGATATAACGCCCTTCTGACTAGACACCGCGCTCATTAGTATAAGATAATAGATCTGTAGAAATACTTTTTCTAGAGATCTCTTTATCTATGCTAGTGTATACAGGGACGGTTAAGACCGCTTTACACGCTGCGATATCGTGACCGATATCGCTCACGTGCGCACCCGCCCCCATTGTTTGTGTGACACGGGCAAATCGCTGCCCGTGGTGCACAACATCGCGTGGACCCGTCACACTACTTACCTGCCTAGCGACATCGCTGTGACCGGTGAACTGCCTCCTTTCTAAGGGGGCGGTTCATTCGGCGTCACAGCGACGTCACTAAGCGGCCGCCCAATCAAAGCGGAGGGCCAGAGATGAGCGGGACATAAACATCCCGCCCACCTCCTTCCTTCGTCATTGCGGGTGGCCGCAGGTAAGGTGAAGTTCCTTGTTCCTGCGGTGTCACACATAGTGATATGTGCTGCCGCAGGAACGACAAACAACATCGTTACTGCAGCAGCAACGATAATTGAGATTAGGGGGATGTCACCGATTAGCGATTTTGAACGTTTTTGCGATGATTCAAAATCGCTAATAGGTGTCACACGCAACGACATCGCTAAAGCGGCTGGATGTGCGTCACAAATTCCGTGACCCCAACGAGATCGCTTTAGCGATGTCGTAGCATGTAAAGCGGCCTTTAGGCAGGGATTAGCAATATACACCCAAAACTGCTCGTGGTTCTATGAATATTGCATCTGACAGGTTCCCTTTAAGAAAAGGTAAAAGATAAAAATAAAGATTTTTTTTTTATTTTGGGCAAAATTCATGAACTGCATTGTTCGATTTTGAAGAATTTGGCACATAAAACATCAAGTAGATATAACCAGGCCGCAGCCGATAGAATAGGAACAGAATTATGTTTTTTTTTTACATAAAACATCAACAAATGACAAAAGTCAAAAAACATAAGGTGCCTTAAAAAAAATGAAACGGGCCCTTCATGAAGGTTAACTACTTATGGTTTGATCTCATTTATAAAAACGATGAAGAATGAGCAATGTGGGACATAGCAAACAATCACAGTGCAGCTTTATTTTTTTTAGAGCAGTTTAAGAACTAAAAGATCTATGGTCGTTATAGACTGCAATGGACATACAGGGCTAATTAGTAGAGATGAGCAGACCCGTGAATGTTCGGTTTTGCCAGGTTTGGCTAGACTTTATTTAAAAGTTTATTTTGTTACTCAGACTTGACCTGAACTTGTTTCTGGATCCCAAACCCCATATTTCTCAATGGGGACCCAAATTAATGACTTGAGTAAAAAGTATAATGGAAGTGACTGATTGGGCAGTTTGGCTCTCCACCCACATACAGCCAGCCATAAGCAGAGCATTTCAGGGGTAGTGCGAGGTTTTTTTTGTGTACACCCTACATCCGCAAACATTATTACCCCAGTGAGAACAATTCAGAGACTGCAAATGTCTCTCACTGGGCCGATCACCGAGCGTACCCAAGCACCCCGATGCTCGATTGAGTAGCTAGCATTAGAGATGAATGGGCCCGTGGATGTTCGGGTTCGACGGGTTTGGCCAGACTTTAGTTAAAAGTTTGTTCCAGGATCCAGACTTGACCTGAACTTGTTACTGGACTCCATTTAAAAGAATGGGAACCTGACCTAATGTGCTCGACTTGAGTAACAAGTATAATGGAAGTCACTGATTGGACAGTTCGGCTCTCCACCTACAGCCAGCCATAAACAGAACATTTCCCGGGGAGGGAGGGTAGGGTTTGGTTTTTTTTTTTGACACAATATATTTCACCCCCATTGAGAGCTATTCAGAGACTGCAAGGGGCTCTCACAGGGCTGAGAACCAAGTGTACCAGAACACCCCAATGTTCCATCGAGTGGTTAGCATACAAACAGCACCCGAACTTGGACACAGACTTTTTTTTGGGGGAGGTTGGTATTTGGGTTTGAGCCCTGGATATGCAGTGTTCGGTATGAGCCCTAACCTTAACAGTTTGGGTTTGCTCATCTCTAACAATTAGTACTAAATTATCTAAAATGTGACGGTATAGAAAAATATAAATCAAAACAGTAGTAGAGTAGTACATAGTCCACTATAAGGATGCAGCTTCAATCTTCTAACCTACTTTTGAAAAATTGGTAGCTGCAGGCAACTTCATTGAATTTTTTTTGCATTTTGTACATGTGTACAAATCTTTCTCCTAACCCTGTACCTTTATTACAGTGATTTCTCAGTCTTCTTGTCTCACCTTCATTTTGTAAATACATGCACATAAGCTAAGGATCATTTTATGTCAATGGTGATCTGCATTCCTTCTGTGCATTGATTCTGGAGATTACAGAGGAAAATCTGAGTAATCTGCTGCCGTGACCCTGTGCCTCTACTTAGTGGATTATAAAATCACGGCAAAGAGCTTAATAGACATGATGAATACAGTCGTTACATAGCTAGGGGATTTCATGCGTTTGCTAAAACAAGAAATGCACTTTAGCTTTGCAGATACTTTTTGCTGCCCCCTTTGGGTAAGAAAGAGAAGAAGTATGACACAAAAGATATCAACTTGCATGGCTGAGGAGCCAATAAACAAGAAATGAGGAGATCACAAAATATATGCTTTCATATAAAAGCTTCTGTTAAGGATTCAATATACAAGTTTCATAAAGAAGTCGGGGATCAGCGCCGCGCTTATCACCATTCAATCTCAGGGTCAGGATCCGTCCGCTCTGCACAGGGCCCGGGCACTGCTGCCATAAAGAAGTCGGGGATCAGCGTCGCGTTTATCACCATTCAATCTCAGGGTCAGGATCCGTCCGCTCTGCACAGGGCCCGGGCACTGCTGCCATAAAGAAGTCGGGGATCAACGCCGCGCTTATCACCATTCAATCTCAGGGTCAGGATCCGTCCGCTCTGCACAGGGCCCGGGCACTGCTGCCATGAAGAAGTCGGGGATCAGCGCCGCGCTTATCACCATTCAATCTCAGGGTCAGGATCCATCCGCTTTGCACAGGGCCCGGGCACTGCTGCCATAAAGAAGTCGGGGATCAACGCCGCGCTTATCACCATTCAATCTCAGGGTCAGGATCTGTCCGCTTTGCACAGGGCCCGGGCACTGCTGCCATAAAGAAGTCGGGGATCAGCTCCGCGCTTATCACCATTCAATCTCAGGGTCAGGATCCGTCCGCTCTGCACAGGGCCCGGGCACTGCTGCCATAAAGAAGTCGGGGATCAGCGCCACGCTTATCATCATTCAAAGGATTCAGTATACAAAAGAGGCAAATTAGGAAAGGAGATTTTCAATAAAATGATGTTTTTAGTATAAAATAATGCGCTTTGATGTCATCTCCACCCTAACCATGTATTTCCATGCTACCTGGTTTCTGAGGTTATTGAGAAAAATGTGGACAATGTCTTGCACTGGTTGCTAATTCGGTAATGACGCGGTATACGTTACTCTTATGTGGTTTAATCAAGCTGTACCTCCAGGTTAACTATTGTTTTACGTTTATTCAGCGGCGTTAATATCTATTTTACATATATAGTTGTCACCACCAGTAATTGACCTGTCATTTGGGTTTCAAATGGTTTTATTGTAACATTAATAATATATATTGTTTATCACATTTTATGTTGATGATTTTTTTTTCATCAGGGCTTTTGTATGTGGTTTATGGTTTGGAAATTCTCCCTGTGAATTTAAGTACCCTGTATATTATATATATTGCTATATTATACATATATTCAATATATAAGCACATATAATACCCAACTCTTAGCGTATAGACCTTCCGAAAGAGGGTTTTATAGGAGAAAGATCTATTGCTGCTCCGCAGGAGTGAATTGCAATTTGAACTTGCATTTGACATGCTGTGTCTACTCGGATACAGGGCGCTGCAAGCACATCCTTTGTAGAAAAAAAAAAAAATAATAATAAAAATATATATGTATAATAAATTAGTGAGTACCCTATAGACCTAGCACTTTCTATCTGAGTGACTCATGACTACAATGACTATAATGAGCAGCCAGCCAGCGTATACTCTGAGGACAATGCATAGAAAATGCAGGAATGCAGCAGAGTCATTACAAAGGCTCCAGAATGGTGCAGAAGACTTGTTGGCGTAGTAGGGTATAGGGATCACAGCGTTCACATCTACCCATATGGTGAATGTGATCTTGCCTTTAAGTTGTTGAGGTGAAAAAAAAGACAATTAATTCATAGAATTCCGTAATAGCTCTTACGTAGGAACACTGAAGCTCAATTCACATATCTTATCCTGAACGACCACGGCGCTGTGATTGTAATCAGAGAAAAAAAAGGTGTCTTCCAGTGTACATGTAAGAGAAAGCTCCTAATGTCATTCAATGGGAAATATTTGGCCAGTAATACTATTTCCATTAAATATTTTGTTGTATGACGTTCCCTTCTTAATGAAAAAGAAAAATGTATCGGAAACTATCGGAAAAAATATATATCTTTTATGAAATATTGTCTCAACTTCAGTATATACATATTTATTAGCAAGTATTTACTTAGTGTATACCTGTACTATATGTAATATAAGAATTTTTTATTGTTATTATTTTGTGTGTTTGCACAAACCCCTATTCCAATTTCTAACCTCAATATAAAGCTATTAATAATAAGTTTATTACTATATGTATATTGTGGACCTCTAAAGTAATAATAAAGATAAGGCCAGGGGCCACACGCCGGTCTACTGCGATCCTCGCATGATACTGGGCACACACTGGCAGCACAGCGGGAACTGAGTGTCATGCAAGTGTCACTGCAACTGAGGTCCAATCATGCGATCGGACCTCACCTGCGGGGGATGGGCCGGCGCTGAGGAGGGGCGGGCCGGCACTGAGGAGGGGAGGGAGGGATTTATCTCCCTCTCCTCCATAGCCGGCTGTTGCCATTCTCGCCCTTCACTCATGGTACACCGGTGTACTGAGAGTTCAGTGCGATTTTTCTCTTGCACCATAGACTTAAATGGGTGCAAGAGAAACAAGACTCACATTGCACCTGCAGCATGCTGTGATTTTTTTTCTGTCCGATTAGGGCTGAGATAATAATCGCTCATGGGTGCTGGGACATAGAGTAATATTGGTCCGAGTGGAATGCAATGTTTTATTGCATTCCACTCACTCCGATTTTCATGCCGTGTGTCTTGGGCTTAATACCTGTAAATGGATTACAAAGCACATATGTATTAGGCTATACGCACATGTTGAGTATTTGTTTGCAGAAATTTCTGCATCTCTTGGCAGGAAAAACGCAAGAATGCATGTTTTTGCCACATTTTTTATGTGCTTTTGCTGCGTTTTTTAATTTGATGTCACTAGGTGAAAAAATGCTGCAAAAACGGTGAAAGAAATGACATGCTGCAGATTATTTTCTGCACCAAATCTGCAAGGAGAGAATACTCAACATGAGCACAAAACTTCAGGACTCTCATTGACATTGTTGGCATCAGGATTTGCTTGCAGTGTTGTTACAAATCTGCATTAAAAAATACAATAAGGCTATGTGCGCACACAGAAGTTTTGTTTCTTGAGCAAAAAACGCACCTCTGGCCGAAAAAATGCATCAAAAACACATGCGTTTTTGCCTCTTTTTCAGTGCGTTTTTGCCTTGTTTTGATGTGTTTTTGCACCTGCGTTTTTTCACTATATTCAATGGAAAGCGCAGTGAAAACACAGAAAAGAAGTGACATGCTGCTTCCTTTTTCTACAACCAAAACTGCACCTCAAAAAGAAGCAACATGCACACAGCCTTTTGGATTTCTCATAGACTTTGCTGGGGAAGGTCATACATACAGTTTAGGAAAACAAACTGCACTCAAAACTGCATCCAAAAAAGCAGCAAAAACGTAGCAAAAAAGCAGCGTGCGCACAAGGCCTAAAAACACAGTGTGCACAAAGCCTTAGGCTACTTTCACACATCCGGTTTTTGCTCTGCGGCACAATACGGCGCTCTGCAGAAAAACCGCAACCGTTTTTTTTTGCCGCCGGTTGCGGGTTTTTTTGCATAGACTTACATTAGTGCCGTATTGTGCTGCATGGGCCTGCGTTCGGTCTGGTTTTTGCCGCATGCGGCAGATTTAGCCGATGCCGCGGCCGGATGGAACGTTGCCTGCAACGTTTTTTGCTCCGGCAAAAAACCGCATTGCGCCGCATCTGGCCACTGCGGCGCATTTTTCAATGTATGCCTATGGACGCCGGATGCGGAAAAAAATGCATCCGGCCGCCGCATGCGGTTTCTTCCACTGCGCATGCTCAGTAGCGTGCCGCAACCGGAAAAAAACGGACCGGCCGCATGTAAAAACTTATGCAAAGGATGCGGTGTTTTCACCGCATCCGTTGCATAGGTTTCACAGCCGGATTGAGCCGCACGGCTCAAACCGGATGTGAGAAAGTAGCCTTAGTGGGTTTAATGACTCATAGATACATTTTTTGTTTTTTGTTAATTGTTTTGTAGTCATTGTAAATGTAAAAGGCAATAATGTAGGATATGCCATTAAGGTTAGATTAGCTAAGGGTCCAATTTTTGATGAGCACTGCATCCCCACCTCTACTTACCAGGTACAGTTTCATACTGTTCATTGCAGGTGTGTATTAGAATTTACTAGAGCTTTGTCCCATTCCAAAGTACAGACCTGTGCTGCAGATCAGTGTGTGTGTGACCTTAATATTAGTGGGGGTGCCGAATGTCAGACCCCCACAGACCTAATTTAAATGGCCATCCTAAAGGCTTGTCCAATACGCAGTGTTGTCAGTTTGTGGTCATTTAATAGCCTGCTGACTCAGGCTGACCCTGTTTCATACGGGTACTGAATAATTTGTAACATATAGTACAGTATACATAGGCTACCATTGTTCTTGGCAGCACAGGTTCTGTTGAGAATGGTGATCTATTCTGCAGTCCAATAGATCATTTCATTTCATTGGGAGCTTGTTTAAACAGTTCGATTATCATGAATGAGCATTGCTTGGAACCCTTGTTCACAATAAGTGCAGTGCATACAGTATAGACCTTTAAAGGACCATATAACCTCTTAAAGACTTAAGAGTTTTCCCACAAAGGTAATTTTAATCAATAGATCTTGGAATCATAATAAGTTCTACAATTGGAGGTGTTTATATAAATTGTTATTGTGCTGAGATAATCTTATATATGTTCCCCTGCTATGTACTGTGTAATGGCTGTGTCTGACTGTACAGGGACATGGCCTGATCATATCACATCTCCTGTGCTGAGATAATCTTATATATGTGTCCCTGCTATGAACTGTGTAATGGCAGTGTCTGACTGTACAGGGACATGGTCTGATCATACCACATCTCCTGTCCTGAGATCATCTTATATAGGTGCCCCACCTATGTACTGTGTAATGCCAGTGTCTGACTGTACAGGGACATGGTCTGATCATACCACATCTCCTGCGCTGAGATAATCTTCTATATGTGGGTCTGTTATGCACTGTATATTGGCCGTGTCTGATTGTACAGGGACATGATCTGACCATATCACAACTCCTGTGCTGAGATAATCTTAAATATGTGGCCCTGCTTTGTACTGTGTAATGGCTGTGTCTGACCAATACAGGGACTTGGTCTGATCATACCACAACTCCTGTGCTGAGAATCTTATATATGTGCCCCTGCTATGTACTATGTAATGGCCGTGTCTGACTGTACAGGGAAAAGTTTTGTTTCTCTTACTGAGAGTAATCAATAATTTGACCGTACAGGGACATGGTCTGATCACACCACATCTCCAGGGCAGAGAAGGACACAAAATAGAGTATACAAATAACATAGCAGGGGATTACAGCTGATTCTTTTTGTGAGGTAAAACATTTCCCTCCTTGTTTTTTAAAAAATGTTTTACCTCAAAGAAATAATAATTTGCAATCCTGTGCTGTACTGGTTGTATATATTTTTTTTTTACTTCCTCCCCTGCCCAGGAGCTGTGGTATGATCAGCCCATGTACCTGTATAGTGAGACACAGACATTACACAGTACATTGCAGGAGCACCTATATAAGATTATCTCAGCACAGGAGATGTGGTATGATCAGGCCATGTCCCTGTACGGTCAGACACGGCCATTACATAGTACATAGCAGGGGCACATATATAAGATTATCTCAGCACAGGAGATGTGCTATGATCAGACCATGTACCTGTACAGTCAGACACAGACATTACACAGTACATAGCAGGGACACATATATAAGATTCTCAGCACAGGAGCTGTGGTATGATCAGACCATGTCCCTGTACGGTCAGACACAGCCATTACACAGTACATAGCAGGAGCACCAATTAAATTATCTCAGCACAGGCACATTTTTTTTTAAACACATGCAATTATGGAAATTATTATTATTATTCCAAGATCTATTAATTAAAATTAACTTTGTTAGTAGGAAAACCCAATCTGAAGGCAGTAAATAAAAGGCAAGGTCAATACAACACCTAATATACATGTACATATGGGTATATCCATGTCATACAGTGTAGACAGATTAACTTTCATCTATATCCCTTACAAAATCATGAAAGTCTGATGCAGTGATATATGACTCTATATGCGGAGCTGGCTTAGGTCTACTCCCACAGCATGCTTCCAGAAGATGTAAAAAATAATGGCGCTTTGATGCTTCACTTTTTTCCCCATAACAAAGACATTCCTTCAAATGATGTCTAGATCCTGGCTTCTATGGGTCTGAACTGTATTTTATATTTTAGTTCTTGCTTAAATTAACGCAGGTGTCATGTGAAATATTAGGACTACACAAGTAGAAGCTAAATTTCCTTATTTTCTGTTATCCATTTATTTTATTCATAACTTACTTCGAACACTGTGTATATTAACAATATGTCACAACATTTTGGGGAAAACCGTAAAGAACCTATAAAAAATGTACCGTAAATGCGCAAAAAAAATAAGAAAATATAAACCAATTATAATGAGTATGAAAAAAAAAAAAGTATTCATCATAACTTGCCGTATACATGCTTATATTATTAGTCTTCATGTTTTTATATTTGATCATTAAATGAAATTGGTCGTAAAAAAGCTAAAAGTATATATGTATATATATATATATATATATATATATATATAAAAATAAATAAATAAATAAAAATCAAGCATAGCAAGGCTTCTGTTCTTTTTGGGCAAAGAATTAGTTTATTGCCCTAACCCCAATGCTGGTGCCCCACCACCGGGTATACAGCATCTTGGCAGCATGAAAAGTCTTGTGCAGTAAACATTCAGGAACTCTGGTATATCAGGAGGCTGCTTGTTTAGTAATGCTCTAATACAGTCATGGCCAAAAGTTTTGAGAATGACACCAAAATTATATTTTCACATGATCTGTTGCCCTCTGGTTTTTAATTGTGTTTGTCTGATGTTTACATCACATACAGAAATATAATTGCAATCATATTATGAGTACCAAAAGGTTATATTGACAGTTAGAATGAGTTAATGCAGCAAGTCAATATTTGCAGTGTTGACCCTTCTTCTTCAGGACCTCTGCAATTCTCCCTGCAATGCTCTCAATCAACTTCTGGACCAAATCCTGACTGATAGCTGTCCATTCTTACATAAACAATGCTTGCATTTTGCCAGAATTTGTTGGTTTTTGTTTGTCCACCCGTCTCTTGATGATTGCCAACAAGTTCTCAATGGGATTAAGATCTGGGGAGTTTCCAGGCCATGGACCCAAAATCTCTATGTTTTGTTCCATGAGCCATTTAGTGATCACCTTTGCTTTATGGCAAGGTGCTCCATCATGCTGGAAAAGGTATTGTTGGGCGCCAAACTGCTCTTGGACAGTTCGGAGAAGTTGCTCTTGGAGGACATTCTGGTACCATTCTTTATTCATGGCTGTGTTTTTAGGCAAGACTGTGAGTGAGCCGATTCCCTTGGCTGAGAAGCAACCCCACACATGAATCGTTTCAGGATGCTTAACAGTTGGCATGAGACAAGACTGGTGGTAGCGCTCACCTCTTCTTCTCCTAATAAGCTGTTTTCCAGATGTCCCAAACAATCAAAAAGAGGATTCATCTGAGAAAATGACTTTACCCCAGTCCTCAGCAGTCCACTCCTTGTACCTTTTGCAGAATATCAGTCGGTCCCTGATGTTTTTTCTGGAGAGAAGTGGCTTTTTTGCTGCCCTCCTTGAAACCAGGCCTTGTTCAAAGAGTCTCCGCCTCACAGTGCATGCAGAAGCACTCACACCAGCCTGCTGCCATTGCTGAGCTAGCTCGGCACTGCTGGTAGTCCGATCCCACAGCTGAAACAGTTTTAAGATACGGTCCTGGCATTTGCTGGTCCTTCTTGGGCGCCCAGGAGCCTTTTTGGCAACAATGGAAGCTCTCTCCTTGAAGTTCTTGATGATGCGATAGATTGTTGACTGAGGTGCAATCTTTGTAGCTGCGATACTCTTCCCTGTTAGGCCATTTTTGTGCAGAGCAATGATGGCTGCATGTGTTTCTTTAGAGATAACCATGGTTAACTGAAGAGAAACAATGATACCAAGCACCAGCCTCCTTTTAAAGTGTCCAGTGGTGTCATTTTTACTTAATCATGACTGATTGTTCGCCAGCCCTGTCCTCATCAACACCCACACCTGTGTTAATGGAACAATCAGTAAAACAATGTTAGCTGCTCCTTTTAAGGCAGGAATGCAATGATGTTGAAATTTGTTTTGGGGGTTAAAGTTCATTTTCTTAGCCAATATTGACTTTGCAAGTAATTGCTGTTAAGCTGATCACTCTTTATGACATTCTGGAGTATATGCAAATTGCCATTAGAAAAACTTAAGCAGTAGACTTTGTAAAAATTAATATTTGTAGCATTCTCAAAACTTTTGGCCATGACTATATATTGTTTTAGAAGAATCATTCAATTAAGTTGTGAGAGTATAAAAATAATTAAATGAATGATTCCTCAACAGCTGTGAGCAGACTACAGACTGTTGTAAACCAGCTTATCATCTGGTAATAACTAAAAGTAAAGCTGCCGGTACTTTCCATGTCTCTGGTAGCCATGAATGTTATTAGCAAATAACAGAAACAACACCAATAATATTGGTAAGAACCCTCTGGAACAGGTTTGGCATTAGGGTGCAGATAAATATAGTACAGGGGCAGGAGTTGCATCCAGGCCCTGGTCATTATGGGGGCTTATGGCTTCTCCCACAATTAAAGACACTAGCAGTATAAATGGCACATGGTAGGTGGGGAAGCTCCGGGATCAATTTTACTTTGGGGCAAAGGAGCTTTTACTTACACATGTTTAGAGTGTCACATCATTTAGTTCTGATTTCTATTCTATGTCTTATAATTAACTTTTAATATTGTCAATTTATTTAGTCCAATTAACCTTAACTTTGAAGTTCAGAGATTAGCTTAAAAGGAACCTGTCAGGTGCAATATGCACCCATAGCCACGAGCAGTTCTGGGTGCATATTGCTAATCCCTGCCTAACCGTCCCTGTATACACCAGCATAGATAAAGAGATCTTTAGAAAAAGTATTTCTAAAGATCTTTTATCGTATACTAATGAGCACAGGGACTAGTCTCCTGGGCGTTGCTTCCCTTGCTAGTCGCCCCCATTAGCATATTAGTACGCCCCTGTGGATGTGCTAACATGCTAATGAATACGCAGCATCACAGGATGATCTCACTCACCTCTCCGGCTGCCATCACCACCCGACACTGGATTTCGGCTCAGTGCGCATGATCCTGGACTTACGGTCATGTGCACTACTTCAGTTTGAAGCCAACATGTACACCCTTTTTCATAGTGCGCATGATGGAAACTCTGGGATTTTGTTCACTGAGTCGAAATCCAGCTTCGGGCGCGGAGAGGTGAGTGAGATCACCTCTGATGCTGCACATTCATTAGCATGATAGCACACCCACAGAGGCGTACTAACTGCTAATGGAGCCGACTAACAAGGTAAGCAACGCCCTTGGGACTAGTCCCTGGCCTCATTAGCAAGCGATATAAGATCTTTAGAAATGCTTATTCTAAAGATCTCTTTATCTATACTAGTGTATACAGGGACAGTTAGGCAGAGATTAGCAATATGTACCCAGAACTGCCCGTGCGACTGGGTGCATATTGCACCTGACAGGTTCCCTTTAAAAGGTAAAGAAGGTAAGATGCTGTGTAGTCTTTCGTTCGCTACTAGCTAGATGAAAAAGCTCTTGGTACCCCCTCCGATTAGCTGTTTGAAAGGGCACTTCTGCATGTTTATTGTTTACCTAGACTTGTAGGCTGGTTCGTAGTTGCCTTTACTACATTTTTCTTAGCGACAGTGCAAGGCATTGCCATCCATTGGGGCAGCGCCTTTCATCACTGCTACAAAACAAAGCTGTGTTGTTACATGATCGTATAGATGTATATGTTTGTATGCATGTCTCTCTCTCTCTCATATATATATACATATATATATAGAGATAGATACAGTAAATACAGTAAATATATATATATATATAAATCAAATCAAATCAAATCAAATCAAATAAGCTTTATTGGCAGGACCAAATACAAATTAGTTTTGCCAAAGCAAGTGTACATTAGGGGCTGGGGCTGTGGGGATGGTGGGTGGGGACTGTAGGAAGGATGGATGGGGCTCATCCAGGGTGGGGACTGTGGGGGCACTTCTAGGATGGGGGCTATGGAAGTCCATGGCTTATGATGGGGCATATCCACGGTGGGACTGTGGTAACGGTGGATGGGACATATCCAGGGTGGGGATTGGGGGGGCCACATCTGGGATGGGGGGCTATGGAAGTCCATGACTTATCATAGTTCTCTTTCTCGAAGTCTATGGCATTCGCTCACATACTGCGCTGCTATCTCCACTGCGCTCTCTTCTTCCCCCAGCAGGATATATATTTTCTCTTCCTCCTTCATGGAGCTGAAATCCGGGAAGAGATGGGAGAGTCTCCTGAAGTGAGTGTCCCTCACTGCTGAGTACTTGGTGCAGTGTAGCAGGAAGTGGGTTTCATCCTCCACGGCCTCCAGGTCACAGTGTTGGCACAGTCTGTCCTCCCTGGGCTTGTAGCTCTGCTTGTGACGTCCGGATTCGATGGCTAGACTGTGTGCACTGAGTCTATATCGGCTCAGGGTCCTGCGGTCTCTGGGGTCCGGGATTTTCTCCAGATACGGGGCCAGTCTGTAGTCTCTCTGTAGTCTCTGGTACGTGGTCAGTTTCTGTGAGGTGTTGATGTCGGTCCTCCAGTCACTGACATACCTCTCCTGGCCCTCGTCTACCATCTTCCTGATTCTGGTTCTTGT
>NC_134353.1:483682139-483774639 GCF_048569485.1 Anomaloglossus baeobatrachus | reverse complement strand
ATTCAACTCAGTTAGTAACTTCATAGTCATCTTCCAAAAGGTATTTACTATTTACTTCTACGTGTATATTTACTTCTTCCTACTTTCTTAGAGCCAGTAGACAAAAGAATAGTTTGTGCTGTTTGAGTAGTAGATATTACTTTGGATATACTTAGCAAGTAAAACATATCTTGTTTATACATTTAGGTGAATAATTTAATGTATATGTACATACTTCCATGACTACTATTAATTTGTTTGCTATAGAATATACATTTAGATATAAGTTAATGAATAAAAGTGGTAAGATATATTCAAGTTTGTTGGCAATGTGTTCCAAAAAGTAAATATCAGGCTTTCGTAAAGAAGACACGCAGCTTTGATATAAAAAATGATCTCTTATATAATAGATAATGATAAGCAGCCCCTATAGATTCAACCGTTTTAAGGCTGTGCACAGAGAAACAGAGAGTTTCAGTGTCTGAAGGTCAGGTCATGGGAAGAGGGGACATAAAAAGAGTATGGTAGAGGAGAATTTAGAGAAAGAAAGGGATACGTTGACACAATTGAGAAGGGATAGGAATGTGTCAAAGGATTGATGGGGGAAATGACTGAAAAGAGATTTACTGAGACACTGATGTCTGGGAGAAAGTGGAAATAGTTCAAGTAGCCTTAATTGAGAATAGGATAATGCTGTAGAAGACCTGGCAATCTAATCTAGCAGAGCTTAGGCCTGACTTAGCCGTCTTTCATCTGTTATGTAATCAACTACAAGCTACTGTAATGTGGCCGAAATTCTAAGGTTTTAACTGATAAAAGGTGAGAAAATCTATTTATAATCACTCTTGTAATAACTTATGTATAGCACACACAAGGCCCCTTACATTAGCATTAGCCACCTTGAAATATTTTGTAGATGTAGTTCCTCCGAGCACAGCAAGTAGTTAGTCTATCCAAATGCTAAAGAGTTAACTTAAAGATGAAGATATGTGTGAAGAGATGAAGTTAAATTGGTTTACATTGGTTTGAATGCTAATAGGGGTCAGCTTTCTATCGCACCATAATGTTACACAAAATAAGAGTTTAGCCATTGTTGAACATTTCAACTTGATATCATGGATCACAGCGTGGGAACCTTGAAATCATCTTCTGCATAATGAATTGGTTTCTGTCTTTGGTTACCTAGCTGTATGAGTATACCTAAATTCATAAAGCTAGACAACCGAACGTATAAACCGATTCTCTACTCCACAGAACAACCACAAGACTACAAGGCCTCATCAGCAGAAGGAACTGTGTGTAGAAGACTATGTGGTCATTCCATGTAAACCAGTCTTGACGTGTTTTGCAATTCATGCCTATGCAATTAAGTTCTAGAGATGTTTATGCCATACATATTATATATTTTGCTGGGAGAAACAATTTGTATAAGGCAATGGTGAGCAATTAACTTTCCCAAGGGGCCACATGAAAGACCATGACTAGTAAGGAGGTCTGAAGCAGTTCGCTGAAATTAATTCCTCTCAATATTATTATTAACATATTAATTATAATTATTTTATAGTAATAATAATTGCCACTTAATATTGAACAAAGTTAAGTATACTGACATCCACCTATATACCGTATGAGCCCACACACAGACCTCTATATATGGTATGAGCCCCTACATAGCTCCTATATATAGTATGAGCCCTTACACAGCCCCTCTATATACAGTGTGAGCCCAAACATAGCACGCTGTATACAGTGGAAGCCCACACATCGTACCTCTATATACAGTGTGAGCCCCAAAATAGCTTCCTAAATACAGCATGAACCCCCGCATAGCCTCCTAAATACAGCATTAACTTCTAGATAACCTCTTAAATACAGTACCAGCCCTCACATAGCCTACTATATAAAGCATTAACCACCCACATCCTCCAAATTACAGCATGAGCCCTCACATAGTCTCTTATATACAGCATGAGCCGTCACATAGCCTCCTATATACATCATGAGCAACCCCACATGGCCTCCTAAATATGGTGTGAGCCCCCACATAGCCTCCTATACATATACTCCTATATACATTATGAGCCCCATATAATTTCCAATATAAATTATGAGCCGCACCTAGCCTTGTATATACATTATGAGCCCTCACATAGCCTCTTATAACTCTATGAGCCCATACACATATGAAAAAAAACACACTGCATAGTCGCTTCTCTCCTGTTCCCCCGTCACTCTACTGCAGTGACACTCCGCACATAGACACACTGCTGTGATAACAACACACGCTGATTGGTGGAAGAAGAAGGATATGGCCCTTTTGCACCAATGAACCCACTACTATCTGCATCCTCAGGATGCAGATAGTGGTGACATCGGGTGGTGGACAGCAGCAGTGCCAGAGCAGTGGAGGGCATAGTGCGGTCCACTGCTTTCAGGCCTTTGGGTGTCTCACGAGCCACACTGGAACAACCAGAGGGCCGGATGTCACTCACCAACTGCAATTTGCTCAACCCTGCTATAAGGTAAAGTTTGGTAGTTGTCTCCAGCATTTTATTATTTTGGCTGAAGGGCCACATGCATAATTATAAACAATGAATCATGTTCAAGTTGTGTCAATCTACCAAGAACAAAAAACTTATTCTTAGAAAAAACGCTGTGCAGCACACATCGGCGTGTTTGATGGCGGGAGACCAACGAGCATCGACTCTGTGTAAGCAGCGTACGCTGGTAAGCAGGGTAAATATTGGGTAACCAAACAAAGCACTTTGCTTAGTTACCCAATATTTACCCTGGTTACCAAGCGCAGCATCGTTACACGAGTCGCAGGTGGCTGGTGGCTGTTGCTGGTCGTTGGGAAGATCTGACTGTTTGACAGCTCACTAGCAACCCTGTAGCGACGTACCAGCAATCCTGACCAGGTCGTATCGTGGTCCGAATCACTGGTACGTCGTTTAGTGAGACGGTACCCTAAAGGCCGCTTTACACGCTGCGATCTCGCTAGTGAGATTGCTAATGTGCGTACCCGCCCCCATCGTTTGTGCGTCAAGGGCAAATCACTGCCCGTGGCGCACAAAATCGCTCTGACCCGTCATACTACTTACCTGCTTAGCGACATCGCTGTGACCGGCGAACCGCCTCCTTTCTAAGGGGGCTGTTCATTCAGCGTCACAGCGACGTCACTAAGCGGCCGCCCAATCGAAGCAGAGGGGCGGAGATGAGCAGGATATAACATCCCGCCCACCTCCTTCATTCCTCATTGCCGGCGGCCGCAGGTAAGGTGAGGTTCCTCGTTCCTGCGGAGTCACACATAGCGATGTGTGCTGCCGCAGGAACGACGAACAACATTGTACCTGCAGCAGCAACGATTTTTGGGAATAGGGGAGCATGTCAACAATAAACGATTTTGCACGATTTTGAGACCATTTTCGATCGCACGTAGGTGTCACACGCAAGGACATCGCTAAAGCGGCCGGATGTGCGTCACGAATTCGTGACCCCAACGACATCGCTCTAGCGATGTTGCTGCGTGTAAAGTGGCCTTAAGTCTACAGTATTTGCTACAAACTAATCAGTAATCTCTGGAGATTCTTGTGCTTACTGTTCTCAGGTAGACTCTGAAGATACAGGCTGAAGTGATACTTATTTCATCTATGTACCACTAGACTTTTTGCTCTTTAATGAGTGACCCAAGTTGATCTTAACAGGAGCATGGACTTTTATAGCTTCCACCACTGTGAATGGAGATTGGTTTTCAAGCACAGGGTTTTTAAGAAAAATCTATAGAGAGATAGAGAGTTTTGAATTTCTGAGGGTGTATGTGTGTTCGTGTACTTATACATTATAGAGAAGATTGATAGACAGACATATAAACGTTGTTAGAGATATATGCATACTCTACTACACTACAGCACTTAGAATGTAAAAACATGTTTTGATGGCTGGACATTAAGACTTTTTGACACTTGTCTCTTTTCAGGAAACATCAATGAAATATAGACAAAAGATCATCCAAAGGTAAGAAAAACACCAAAGTTTTGGAGATTTTGTGACCACACAGTAAAGTTATTTTACTAAATTTTGAGTAGAGTTTTCATTATAAAGAAACTATTATAAAGCAACCATGCTTTTCAGAAGTAAACAGGACCAGGGGTATACACGTGCCACTTACATGAGTGAGGGTTATGATAAGAATCTACTAGGCCATGTTGCATTTTAAATTTCCCTTCTAGAGAACCAGCAACCTACATGGCTGCTGTTTATGGATTACGATATCGGATCCATAGGACAATGGTAGGAAAATATTGCTTTAAGGGCTCACTCACACCCCCGTTAAACATGGATGAGTGCTACCGATATTTTAATGGAGAGCACACTGCCCAGTGTTATACTATGGAGCAGTGTTGACTAGCGTTTTTTTCTCTGATGCGATTGGCAAATTATCTTGGAACACGTTCAACCATACAAGTCAATGGTGCCTGTGAAACTTCGGACTGCACTCGGGTGTCATCCGATATATGCCAAGACAGGGAATGGAGAGATGGAGAAATGTTTCTCTACATATTCTGCACACCTGTGATTCGATTTTCGCATGCGAGAGAGTCGGAGCACAGTAAATGACACTCGGCTGAAGCTCATAGCAGACATTGAGCCAGGTGTCATTAACCTATAGCATGCAATTCTCTTGCATTGGATGCCATACACTAGTATGACCCTGGTCTAAAGGTGTTGTTTGGTTTAGAAAAAATATTTTCAAATGCTGTATTAGAAGATTTAGAGATAATACATGGAGAAACCTTCCATTTAGGACAGTTATCTAGTAGAGAGTGGAGCAGCTACACAAAGTGCTTTTTCAGCCCCCATACATAGTAGACTAATGTTGGCCTAACCCACCGATGATGGCCAAAGGATAGTTACATAGGTTGAAAATAAGACCCATCTATAACTGGCAATGTTGTATGTACTGAGGAAATCATCCAACCTTTTTGTAAAAGCTGTTATAGTGTCTGCCATTACTACCTCTTGTGGTAGGGCAGTCCACAGTCTGACTGCTCTAACTGTAAAGAATCCTTTCCTATTTAGCTGGCGGAATCACCTTTCTTCCACCAATAGGGAGTGCCCCCCTGGTCCTTAGTATTGTCTATGGAAGGAATAAGTCATGTGCCAGTCCTTTTATATTGACCACACATATATTTATACATATGAGATCTCCTCTGAAACATCTTTTTCTAAGCTAAACATATCTAACTTTTGCCACCTCTCATCATATGGGAGGCCTTCCATCCCTTGTAATAATCTACCTTTGAACTGACTGTAACTTTTGAATATACTTTGTAAAATGTGGAGACCAAAACTGGATCCCATTTTCCAGATGTGACTTTACAAGTGATTTATATAGGGGTAATAATACGTTGGGATCACGGGATCTAATCTCTTTTTATAAACCATAAAATTGTGTTTGCTTTAGCAACTGCTGCCTGACATTGAGTGCTGCTGCTCAGATTACTTGATACCAGAATCGCCAAGTTTACTTCCATTAAATGTAAATCCAGCAATAGGATTACTCCGTCCTAGGTGCATTACTCTACATTTATTAACATTAAGTCTCATTGCCCATTTAGACATTTTATTCAGATCATTTTGTAATATTGTACTATCAAGCTCAGTTTTATTATCCTACATAGTTTGGTGTCGTCAGCAAAGGCTGACACTTTACTCTTAATCCCATCCACAAGGTCATTAATAAAGAGGTTAAAAAGCAAGCAATCTAATATGTTGGGGGCCTAACTTTGTAGAACCTGGTATTCGCATGAACAGTATGCAGTAAGACCATTAATTTAATTGGAAATTGTGTAATGCTTCATTTTATGTGTGGTGGAAATTTAACACTTGCTTCCAGTTTCTCACATTCGAGATGCTTGCTGGGGTTTGCAGCTGTAGGACATCTATATTGAGCATAGAAAAGTCTACCACGGACTGCTCCATAGGAACCAGATATTCACGGAGATGACTAAACTCCTAAAAAACCTATTTTATTAATAAACCAAAAAACACAACAAAGGAAAAGACACATGAATTTTATTCAACAACAAAAAACATCAAACACGTTGAAATTGTCCAGACTCAAGTGCAAAAGGTCCCTCAAACACAATAATATAAAATGGGGGGTTAGTTTGACCCTATTTGGCACTATTATAGGAATCATTGTTTAAATAATATTAATGCTAATAATTTTATTTCTATAGCGGCAACATATTCCGCAGCACTTTACAATTTAGCTGGGACATATACAAGCAATAAAAATAATACAATGTAAAACATAGTTCATCAGATACAGCAGGAGTAAAGGGCCATGCTCACACGCTTACAGTCTATAAGGAAATGTGGGTGGAAAGGGGACACAAGAATATGAAATAATTCCCGAATAGATTTATGCAGAAAAGGGAAAAGTCTCCCTTTCCTTGGAACTGCGACTAACAATTCAGCTTGATGTATAGCCACCCAGAAATGACAGGTAAGCACAGAAAATATAAACATGGTCGAGGTGACTGAATCCCTGTGTATTGAAGCTTTCTCCTTCACTCCAATTTTCCCCTTATCAGGCACGGCTGGAGCATCCGGCTGAAAATGGCTGCTGGAAAAAGTGTCATTAATTTTCTGCAGTTCATTAAAACCAAACATAGTCTCCCGGCAACGCCATCTGTCTGTAATAAGCTAGCGTTGTATAAATCCCGGAGGTGAGACCAATACGGTATGTTTTTGCTGTTATATACATAACAGTGTACACAATGTGTATAACAATGACCCAGTCAGTCAACAGCACTGATGGGTGGAAGTCAGAAGGGAGAATTTATTTCTGAGCAATGCTAGCACACATTATGTCCTTGCCTCAATCAGTAGTATTGTGTACACTTGCATAATGGGGCAGATTCATAAAGACTAGGAATGATCGAATACTTCGATTATTCGGCTTCGAAAAACAAAAAACCTCAATTTCAATTAAAATTAAACTTTTATTGATATATTTTAAAATTTAGACACCCATTAAAAGTGAACACACAAAGGGCATAGATGATGAAGGGGAGGAGCTAAATATATGGGGTCCCTATAGCACCCTATGGGACCTTGCTCCTACCTACCAACGGAGGGTATGACGCCGTAACTGTTTTGGGCGCCCCCGTTCCACGTCGGCTCACCCTCTAGTTGCCCTGGATAGTTAGTGAATTAAAATAGTAATTACACTACGGATGGCCATACAATAGTACTAGAATGTATTAAGTACAAAGTGCTCATGTAATCACACTGTCTGATAGATAACAGCTTCCTATCAGGAAAACCAGGACAAAAAAATCAAATATTAAGCCCCAATATAGGTAGGCTTCTGCAGAAAAATTAGTCCATAGTACATGATCCAGTACAAATTAGTACATGGTACAACAAAGTGCTCATATAATCACACTGTCTGATAGATAACAGCTTCCTATCAGGAAAACCAGGACAAAAAACAAACAAACAAATATTAAGCCCCAGTATAGGCAGGCTTCTGCAGAAAAATTAGTCCATAGTACATGATCCAGTACAAATTAGTACATAGTACATAATACACAATCTACATTAACATAATGGAGGAGCACATTAACATAATGGAAAATTCAGTTCCATCTGTCAGTTTTTCCTCCCATGTCCCAGTGTGATATAGTATGGTATGGCAATCACACATGGATAAACTTTTACACAATCATAATTGCACAGATTTGAACTGCATAAACCGATGCGAATACATGTAATGCAATGCCTGAGGGCAATCATGCAGATGATTCTAATAGAGCAGAAAAAAGGGGTATAGATAACCCCACAGGGAAGAAAAGAATGGTTACTTCCCTTTTAGCAGCATGCTCTGTATCGCCTCAACGCGTTTCCCCTTTCCATGATATAAGGATCTTCAGGAGGCTGGAGGATTGCAGTTATCAGATGTGAATGTAGGAGTAATCCATGGCTGTGTGCCTATACTGGGGCTTAATATTTGTTTTTTTTTGTCCTGGTTTTCCTGATAGGAAGCTGTTATCTATCAGACAGTGTGATTATATGAGCACTTTGTTGTACCATGTACTAATTTGTACTGGATCATGTACTATGGACTAATTTTTCTGCAGAAGCCTACCTATATTGGGGCTTAATTTTAGATTTTGTCCTGGTTTTCCTGATAGGAAGCTGTTATCTATCAGACAGTGTGATTACATGAGCACTTTGTACTTAATACATTCTAGTACTATTGTATGGCCATCCGTAGTGTAATTACTATTTTAATTCACTAACTATCCAGGGCAACTAGAGGGTGAGCCGACGTGGAACGGGGGCGCCCAAAACAGTTACGGCGTCATACCCTCCGTTGGTAGGTAGGAGCAAGGTCCCATAGGGTGCTATAGGGACCCCATATATTTAGCTCCTCCCCTTCATCATCTATGCCCTTTGTGTGTTCACTTTTAATGGGTGTCTAAATTTTAAAATATATCAATAAAAGTTTAATTTTAATTGAAATTGAGGTTTTTTGTTTTTCGTATATTGAACTCAATTGGTCCTATTGTTTATGGTTTTTTCCAAATTATTCGGCTTCGCGAATATTTTCCGAATACCTCGCCACTATTCGACTATTCGATGCACAATGTAAGTCTATGGGAAGCCCGAATAGTTTGAAATAGTTGTTATTCGGGTTTCCAATAGACTTACATTGCGCATCGAATATTCGCGAATAGTCGAATAGGTATTCGGTAAATATTTGCGAAGCCGAATATTTGAGGTATTCGATCATCCCTAATAAAGACTGATCTTAATGAAGGGCTCACTGGAGGATGATGCACTGTATTCATTAGAGACGCACACCACTTAGTGGATATGCCGCATCTTCTCTGTGGTGTGCACCTTGCCAGAAATGCTTCTCCACTCAGGAATCTGGAATAACATTTCTGCAGTAAGAAACACCAGCACTTTTGTTGAGTTATACCACATCCCCGCCCAACCCCCAACCATTTTAGCTGAGCCGCTTCAATCTGGAGTAAAAAAAATATTGTAAAGTTGCGAAATGGTTGCACAAAAATGTTGTGATTTTTCAAAGTGTTTTACACTAGTTTTGGATGAATCGCACCCAATGTGTTTTTAATAGTATCATTCAATATAATGGTTTAGGGTAAATTAATTTTGATTACAAGGGTTGTTCACTACTGAACACTACTTCTTAAATGATAAATTGTCAACAATAAAATAAAAAAAGACCATAATCACTTCCCAGATCAGCGTCGTTCAAGCAATGTTGGTTTTGTCTCCTAAGTGTAGTTAGGCGCAAGCCCACAAGAGGTCACCGACATCCGCAATAGGATGCAATAGAATGATCGATCAAGCTCAAGGTCAGTGCCGAGAAGTCACGTAGTTACAGAGGGGTACGCAGAGCCAGAGTCTTGTGAGAGCTGAGGGTCGGAAAGCCAGGAGGAATCTTCAGGAGCAGAGCCGTAGTCAGATAGTAAGGCAGGGTTGGAAAATGAGAGGACAAGTAAGTATAGAGGAGGGAGCGGAGACGGGATAACAAAGCAGAGAGCGGGTTAGAGAGACAGGGACGTCAGACAGGACAGGAAGGATGGAGGTCAGGGAAGGGAGTACTAGGTAGCGGGCTGCATCAGAACAGACTCACGGCAACCAGAAGTGCACACTGCAGAGCAGGAACTATCAATGGCAGCGTACTGAGGAAAACAGTTCCAAGATAAGGCAGAGTGACCCCCAGAATGAGGCACGACAGAATAGGCTCCTCCCATTAGACCTAACCATGGAGAATGCAGGCAGCAGGAAAACAAACACATTCAATGGCTCTGCACAAACAGAGTCATATGTGAATCATGACATGACCACCGCAGTGCAGAGCAAGTTACGGTACCAGACGAGTTGACGGATAAAAACAAGGCAAGTTTTTATTACGGGGGAGGTTACATACACAGCCTGCAGAGCATCAGGGAAAGAAAGGCAATATAAGGGCGGGAAAACACACACTATGCAATTGAACTCTTTAACTGAGGCGAATTACTCTGTTGCCTCAACTATCACAATACTCAACGACATGTAAACAGCAAGTTAACAATATGTGGAAAGGGGATTCTCCTTCTCTGACCTCTACCCTAACTGGTCTCCCCAGTGGACTGTGCGGAACACCACACTCTAACTCCGGAGGCCTAATCTATTCCCTAACTGATGCACCCAGATGCAAACTCATGACATTGTTTGAAGGACCGGTGCGTACTTCTCTTGAGACAACCGGAGAAGGCTTTTCTTCCCTCGGGTCACAGGGCAGCTGGGCTCATCCAGGCGACGTCTTCTACCTGGTCAGGTACCAACTCTCTGGGGCTTCTTCTCTCGGGATATCCTGGAACAGTTTCCGCTCTCTCACTTCTCGCCTTTTCCCGCACTTTTATTTCGTGCAGACGAAACACACGCAGAAGGGGAGGCGCAGGCCAGATCATTGCTTTCGCAGGGGAGCCCGATTCCTTTAAAGACACAGTGAGTCAAAGTTCTTCGTAAGGGCTACACTCCCTACAATTATGTTTTGCAAGTGCAGCAGCCTGTCAGTGCCTGGCGATTGACTGCAGACATAACAATTCTATCAGTTGGCTCTTTGCAGAACTGTGAAGGTTGCAGCCTAATAGCAGCTAATGATAGACTGCAGTGCTGACATGACATAATATAATCTGACTTTGCTGGACTTGCGGTGAATCGGGAGGTAAGCATGTGTTTTTTTTATTGGGGACACTTTGGCATATAAAAGGGTATTCCCATTTCCAAGATCCTATCCTAATATGTATTAGGTATAATAAGGCCCGTTTCACACGTCAGTGAAAAACACAGACGTTCTTCACTGACGTGTAAAACACGCACATGTCCCTCCGTGTTCCGTGATTCACAGCACACGTGGGTTGTCCATGTGCAATCCGCAATCCGTGATTGCATATGGACATTACTCACCTGCCTTCACTGCTGCTGTCCATGGTGCTGATCTCCTCGGGTCTCCAGCGTCCACCCACCGCTCTCAGCACCTACTTCCTGGTCGGATTTTCCTGCTCTCATGAATATTCATGAGCCAGGCAGAAACTGCCGAGAGCAGAGGCTGCAGAGCGAATCGCAGGCAAGATAAGTTGAAAATATTTAATATTTAATATGTCCGTGATTTTCTGGTAAGTGTTTCACTGATCACACACGGATCACACCATAGTGTGGTCTGTGGGTCATCAGTGATGCCAGACAAAAACTGACTTGTCTCCGTGCAGAATCACGGCCACGGGTGTACGCTACACGGAGACACGTTCAGTGAAAAATCACTGATGTGTGAGCAGACCCATTGATTATAATGGGTCTGCGTATGTCAGTGATTCTGGTACGTTTTAAAAAAAGCACAAACGTACCAGAATCACTGACGTGTGAAAGAGGCCTAATAATAATCTTTTTTTTTAATAATCTTAATTTTTATATAGCATATTTCGCAGTGCTTTACATACAGCATTATTATTGTCCCCATGGGGGCTCACAATCTAAATTCCCTATCAGTATGTCTTTGGAGTGTGGGACGAAACCGGAGTACACGGAGGAAACCCACGCAAACACAGGGAGAACATACAAACTCCATGCACATGATTTCCTTGGTGGGATTTGAACCCAGGACTGCAGTGCTAACCACTGAGCCACCATGCAGCCCATAATAATAATATTAGCAAATACCTCCAATTAGAAATTAAGTATAGTTCTTCTGATTCACTATGTCGCTTTCCTCATGTGCAGGGCATTGCAGGACCTTAGGTATCCATGGTTACAACCACGCATATAATCACAGTTAGTAAGTTAGTTCATTACCATGGATACCTAAAGTCCTGCAATGCCCTGCACATGAGGTAAGCGTGAATCAGAAGAACTATACTTCATTTCTAATTGGAGGTATATGCTAATATTCTTATTACTACACTTACTACATATTGGGATAGGATCTTGGAGATGAGAATACTCTTTGTTCAGTAGTGGACAACCATTTAAGAAAATGTCAGCCATCAATGTGAAGAACAGAAAAGTCAACTCTCTGGTCTCATCAAATGGCCAGGCTACAGCTGGCTTTCATGATAGCGCTGTCATAGCAGTATGTGACCCGTTGCCCACTACTGTACCTGCATATATGTCCAATTTTATTTAGAGCAATATACCATAGTTTTTCCCGTTCAGGTTCTCCTCTGCTCTATTAACCCACTTAAGTTAATAATTGTTTTTCCCATGCTGTAATGATTTTGGAATAAGTTCTTTAATAACTTGACGATGTGTCTTTGCTCTCCTATTACGCCTAGATATTAATGAATGAATTGACAGCTGGGTGTTACCAGCTTGGCTCGTGTCCATGCACCATTCATCACTGTGAAATAAAGTACTGCCCTTTTGTACTGAATATGGACACACTTCTTTGACAAGGGCAATCGTAACATCTAGTTGTCAATCTATTCAGAAATTTCTAGGAGGAATAACAGACGAATAATACATCTCAGAGTTCTATGAAATTATGCTCCAAAATAATTTCATGGAGAACACAAGAACTTATTAACACGCCCTTCACACGTCCATGTTTCTGGCGCTCGTGGTGTCCGTTTTTACATGTACTGGGAAAACGTTCACTCACATTCTAATTAAACTGTGTTGATTTTCACACCTCCATGTTTTCACATGTTTCAACATGGATGACAAGGACCAATAGAAGTCTATGAGACCATGAACACGTACAGCACACGGATGGCTTCGGTGTGACATCTGTGTGCAGTTCGTGTGTCGCAGAGCAGAATTACATGCGTTCAAGAAATTAAAGATTTTTAAGTGATAAAGATGTGCACATTTGATAGATAGATAACTATATAGATTTTACAGCTATTAGCCAAACAAATAAATAATTGAAAAAACCAAGGTGGGGTCCCCCACTTTTGATAACCAGCCAAGGAAAAGCAGACAGCTGTGAGCTAATATTACCAGGCTGGGAAGGTCCATGGTTATTAGACCCTTCCCAGGCTAAAAATAGCAGCCCACAGCTGCCCCAGAAGTAGAGCATAACATTAGATGTGCCAGTTCAGGTACATTGCTGTAGCTCTTCCCAATTGCCCTGATGCAGTGGCAATCGGGGTAATGGTTTATGAGGTTGTGTTATGTAAAGCGAGTGGCATATTTATGTACAGTAATGTGTGAAGTACCTACCTTAGGTACCTTAACCTCAGACAAATATTTGCCTGCAAGTTTATGACGTGTATTTAGAATAGTCACTTATTTCGATTTCACTGTTATCTGTGAACTATATTCTGTTAGGCTGGTATTTGTAAAATATATTAAATAGAACACCACTTAGGGGCACTTTGCACACTGCGACATCGCAGGTGCGATGTCGGTGGGGTCAAATTGAAAATGACGCACTTCCGGCATCGCATGCGACATCGCAGTGTGTAAAGGCTGGATGATACGATTAACGAGCGCAAAAGCGTCGTAATCGTATCATCGGTGCAGCGTCGGCGTAATCCATGATTACGCTGACGCGACGGTCTGATGTTGTTCCTCGCTCCTGCGGCAGCACACATCGCTGTGTGTGAAGTCGCAGGAGCGAGGAACGTCTCCTACCGGCCTCACTGCGGCTTCCGTAGGATATGCGGAAGGAAGGAGGTGGGCAGGATGTTTACATCCTGCTCATCTCCGCCCCTCCGCTCTGATTGGCTGCCTGCCGTGTGACGTCGCAGTGACGCCGCACGACCCGCCCCCTTAACAAGGAGGCGGGTCGCCGGCCACAGGGACGTCGCACGGCAGGTGAGTGTGTGTGTGAAGCTGGCGTAGCGATAACTTTCGCTACGCCAGCTATCACCACATATCGCTGCTGCGACGGGGGCGGGCACTATCGCACTCGGCATCGCAGCATCGGGCTGCGATGTCGTAGTGTGCAAAGTGCCCCTAAGGCTACTTTCACACATCAGTTTTTTACCATCAGGCACAATCCGGCAAAAACCTGAAAAAACGAATACGGCGTCTGTTGCTGCCGGATCCATTTTTTCCCCCATAGACTTATATTAGTGCCGGATTGTGCTGGATGGCCTTGCGTTCCATCCAGCTTTCGCTGGATCCGGCAAAATTTGCTTGTCCGGCGGCCGGATGGAATGCTGAGGGGAACGTTTTTTGTCTCCGGCGAAAAACCGTACGGCGTGTTTTATAATGGAACCCTATGGGTGCCAGATCTGGCGTAATGCGGCAATAAAAACCGGATACGACCGCCGGATCTGTTTTTTTGAACTGAGCATGCTCAGTATCACAACCGGTCAGTCAAAAAACTGAAGGAACTGATGGAAAAAACCGATGCAACGGATCCGTTTTTTCACTGGATCCCTCGCATCAGTTTTTTTGCCAGATAGTGCTTGATGGCAAAAACTTATGTGTGAAAGCAGCCTAAGTCTGTTATTTAATACATAACCACATCAATATTAGAGATTACTATCAATATTTCTATACAAAACAAATATATTTTTCCTTTGTTTCAGTGCATGTTATGTGCAATTCTACTGTTCTTCACTTCCTTAATTCCCCATCAATAAAGGGGAACCTGTCACTCGATTCGTGCTGCCCATACCACAGGTAGCATGAGTCAGATCTGGGCTGTATAATTGTAGAGCGTTTTCAGAGAAAACATATTTTGAAGAACCAGCCAGGGAATCTAGAGAGAGATGTTATTGGTCTGGTGCTGTCCCCAGCTTCTCCCAACACCGCTGTTTGATTGACAGGTCTCTTCTATGTATGTACATAGGGAGATCGGCCAATCACATGAATCAGGGCCATTTTAATGGCTAAATCCCCTTCTACAGGTATGGACTGCTTGGTGCGTATTGTTAATATTTCTGCTTGTATTGTATTTGGAATACTAACACAATGTACAGACCAGCGCTCCCTGACTGTTGCATCGGTTATATATAACTGGAGCAACTTGGCTCACAGAAAGCAAATTCATGTGTGATAACAGGCCAGTCAATCAGAATGACAAAGCCTCCAGCAAAGGCATCAGTCCTGGCAAGTGAAGGATGCCTTAAAGGGTGATCTTAGACTCATTGATTTATAAAAAAAAACACAAAGCACTCACATACAATTTACATGATGGCAGCTCTTAAATGCTCCATATAGGAGGAACCAAATTAGGAAATATTTGTATACCTTACATTACAATGTGTGTATGTATAATGCATCCGCTGGGCTGTTGAGCCATTAGAAGCTGTCATCTGGGGAGTTATTAAATATAATATTCTTTCTGGAGGTGTTGAGATGCCGGGATGTAAAGGGGACAGCAAGAAATATGGCCACCTTGTAAAACAGGCCCTCAGCCTGACAAATAGCTCATATTGCACAAAGAATAAATGACAAAGAATTTATCCTACCAAATCTTTTTTTCTAAGTACTTTCACATTGAGTTTTATAGAATTTCAAGTTGATATATGTAAAAATGATTCTGTAGCTACGTACAGTCTGCAGGCTCTTGTCACACTGATACCATTGTAGATACTTGGAAACACCATCTTGATATTCTAACTACAGCTCTGGCAAAAATTAAGAGACCACTGCAAAGTTGTCAGTTTTCTGATTTTTCTCTTTATAGGTACATTTTTGCGTAAAATGTAAATTCTTCTTTTATTCTATAAACTACTGACAACATCTCTGAATTTCCAAGCAATAAATTTGTATTTATTTTCTGAAAATAAGAAATGGTCAAAATAACAAATCAATGCATTGCTTTCAGACCTCAAATAATGCAAAGAAAACAAGTTCATAATCATTTAGAAACAACAATAATAATGTTTTACCTCAGGAAGTATTCAGAAATCAATATTTTGTGGAATAAGCATGATTTTTAATTACAGCTTTCATGCGTCTTGGCATGCTTTCCCCCAGTCTTTCACACTGCTTTTGGGTGACCTTATGCCACTCCTAATGCAAAAATGTAAGCAGTTCTTCTTTGTTTGATGGCTTGTGGCTATCCATCTACCTCTTGATTAGATTCCAGAGGTTTTCAATGGGGTTCAGGTCTGGAGATATGACTGGCCATGGGTTTTGATGTGGAGGTCGTTCATCCACACATTAATTGACCTAGGTGTGTGGCATGGCACATTATCCTGCTGGAAAAAAACAGTCCTCAGAGTTGGGGAACATTGCCTGAGCAGAAGGAAGTAACTGGTTTTCTAGGATATCTTTGTATGCGGCTTGATTCATACGTCCTTTGCAAAGCCCCATCTCCAGACCTGAACCCCATTGAAAAACCACATGTTGTCAGTAGTTTATAGAATAAAAGAACTATTTACATTTTACTCAAAAATATACCTATAAAGAGAAAAATCAGAAAAACTGAAAATGTTGAAGTGGTCTCTTATTTTTTGCCAGAGCTCTATATACAGACAGAAATGTACATTCATGCTGATATCATTGATCAGGAAAAAAAGGTAAAAGAATTGCTGAAAAAACAAGAGTCAACAATAGTAAAAAGAAAATGCTTCCATTATGTCTTTGCTTTGGAAGTCGTTTTTTAGATTTTCATAAAGTAACAGAAATGAAACAAAACTATAAAATGTGGTTTATTTATCAAATGCAAACAGCAGCATCTCTGTTTTCTGGCACTGAATAGAAAGGGATTTTTTGCTAACATTAAGAAGCTAAAACCTATGCAACTTTTAAGCTGAAGCACACTATATATGTGTAAATTTGACAGTTTTCCAGTGTATTTTTGTGTCTGAGTCTCAGAACAGACCTGTTTATTTAGCTGTATACAACATTAGAGAAAACAGAAGTGGAGTTGAACAACAGTATAGCTTTCATTTAATGGAAAAATATACCCTGTTTACTATGCTATCTACTTCTGGAAGAAGATTTCTGATTCCTTATCTCTATTGCCTTTAACTGGAGGTACAAGGCCAGATCCTGACAGTTAATTTGTCCCCCATGCAAGATCACGGTAGGCTTCATTGCAGCTACCCAATAGTGTCTGTCAGTGCTCATGTATCATCCATGCTCTCCATCCTTCCTAAGTAACTACATTTCAAGGAATCATTAGAAGACGTATTGAATCATACTTGGATAACTGCGATACATATAATATAATGAACTACTGCTATAAGTTTATCTCTTATATGTGACTTAAAATGCCAAAAAAGAAATGTTATGGATGCCAAGTACATGCCCCAGGTGTATGCAACATTATGCCTACATAATAATGATGCCAAAAATGCAGAAATGTCCTTTAGCACAGTTTAGTTGAAAAACACATAATGGTCAAGGCAGAGGTTGTCCACTACGTTTATCTTTAAGATAAGTCATCAATGTCTGATGGGCCGGGGTCTGACTTCTGGCACCCCTCGATCAGATGTTCTCTGTGATGGCGGTGGTAGCAGGCAGCTGGAAATGCTCAGTTCCGGAGCTGCCCTGTCTTTTGATAGCAGCCACAGCTGGGAACTGTATATCCGCCTCCTATTGATTTAAATAGAAGGCAGATGTGCAGTACCAGGCCACAGCCGCTATCAGTAGATGGGGCAGCTTCGGAACTGAGCATTTCCGAGTGTCTGCTGCCGGCAGCGGCACCGAGAACAGTTGCTCGGCAGGGGTGCGTGGGGTATTAGACCCCGGTTGATCAGACACTGATGACCTATCCTAAGGATAGGCCATCAATGTTAAAGTAGTTGCTAACCACTTTGAGTTATGTATATACATCTATTGATGACTGCCGTCTTTTGATGGTGACTGCAGCCAGAAACTGCACATCCACTTCCTATTGATTTGCATGCAAGGTGGATATGCAATACCAAACTGCTATCAGAAGGCGGGGCTAACTTCAGAAATAAGCATTTCTGGCCCCCTGCTGCCACCATAGACACTGAGAACAGCTGATCCATGGAGATGCGAGGTGTAGTACCCCAGCCGGTCAGACATTGATGCCCTATCCTATGGATAGGCCATCAATGTTAAAGTAGTGGCTAACCGCTTTAAGGGGCACTTTGCACACTATGACATCGCAAGCCGATGCTGCGATGCCTTGCGCGATAGTCCCCGCCCCTGTCGCAGCAGCGATATCTTGTGATTGCTGCCGTAGTGAACATTATCGCTACGGCAGCTTCACATGCACTTACCTGCCCTGCGATGTCGCTCTGGCCGGCTATCCACCTCCTTCCTAAGGGGGCGGGTCGTGCGGCGTCATAGCAACGTTGCACGGCAGGCGGCCAATAGCAGCGGAGGGGCGGAGATGAGCAGGATGTAAACATCCCGCCCACCTCCTTCCTTCCACATTGCAGCCAGGACGCAGGTAGGAGATGTTCCTCGCTCCTGCGGCTTCATACACAGCGATGTGTGCTGCCGCAGGAACGAGGAACAACATCGTACCTGTCGCTGCACCGGCATTATGAAAATGTCGGACACTACACCGATGATACGATAATGACGCTTTTGTGCTCGTTAATCGTATCAAAAAGGATTTACACACTACGATATCGACTGTGACGCCGGATGTGCGTCACTTTCGATTTGACCCCACCGACATCGCACCTGCTATGTCGTAGTGTGCAAAGCCCGCCTAAGACAGAGATATATATATATATATATATATATATAATTTACACGCAAACACAGTGGCAATACCGATCAGATGTATTGGAAAAATAAAAATTTTTAGGATGTTTCCGGTTAGTAGAAGTCTATGGGATTAGAGTACTATGTACATTTGAAATGCATATTCCCAAATTGTGGCCAATCATGGTGGGACACAATACTTAGTCGGTAAATAAGGAAAAGGCTAGAGTCATTTAGGCTAGCTGCGTTGTAGTACTGTAATTACTGTCACTTCTTTTGCTATAGACTGGTAGAAATTAAGATATTTTTCCCTATTTGAGATATATTTTGCACAGCTCATAATTTCATAGCTAACTAAAAAAAAAACCTATGAAAATCCCCTATAGGTATGTAAGCAAATTGGGCTGTTTACTTCCTACTAGTGAAAAAAAATATCACAAAGTATAACCATTTTTCCTACAGTGCAGTTATATAGATGATGTTTATTTACCTCAACCTGTAGGATATATGGGCTTTGACAGTAATGAGTCGCTTTCAATTTATATGTATAAATGTGTCTTTGAACAGATGTCACTTATATAAATGTTGTTCCGCAGGGCCAGGGGAGAGAAGGGCAGAGATTATTTCAGAATATACTCAGCCGTATTAATCGTATTGCTTTCTTCTTCGTGCACTGGTCGAGAAGATATATTCTTCCTATAATGCAACTATAATGTGACTAGTGTTATCTCTGTGTGTAAATGGACCAAGTGATTATTTCCATCAGGGAAAATGTATCTAAATTTTTCTCCTCTAATGATCCCTGTTATTACTATGATCTTAGTGTCTAAACAATTATTACAGAGAAGACCCATAAGGGGGTTACAATGGGAGTACATTTTTCTATTACATTGGTTACTTCATAGGAAATATATTTGTGTTGTGTTAATGATTCCTTGGGACATCGGTGTAATTGGGGCAAAGCTGTTATGTGTTATATGTTTTAGGCACATGGAGATGTGAGAAAATGGCAGAAATTAGAAAGCTAGGCTTGAGTTTATGTGATTGATTTAGAACTGTAGACGGATATAATAAAAGACAACAATAGATAAGCAGAGAAAACGAATAGCATGGTATGTGAAGGCTAGAATGCAAGGAATAGGCACATGTCTAAAAATTATCTTCGGGTTATAGAAAGTTGAAGTTGGGAAGATGTAAATAGAAGAAGTGAAAAGATGCAAAAAATGGATGAGGCATAGACAAATAGATAAAAAATGGTTTATACTTGCAGCCTGTGTGGGATTAAATACTCTGGGGGATATGTCTGGTTACTTCAAATTCTCTCACCATAACCGGTATCACAGGGACAAGGGGGTGTTAACTATACACTGAATCCACTGAAGTAGAAAGGATCCAAGGGTGGGAACACTCATATCACCCTAATTCCTCATGACAGTTACTGGCTGGCAGCCCACTGCCTAACCTTCTCTGCAGAAAACAGCGTTAAAAAGGTGTGTGACCCCCCTTCTTTTGTCAAAAAATGTACATCACATCACCAAGGAAAGGTCAGGGGAGAATCACATATCAAGAGGAAGACATGTTGTAGCCTTAACTCTGTCCAGCAGGCAACCCTGCTGAAACCATGTCTGGAATACTAGAGGACTGCCAACATTGAAGTGTGACAGGTGAGTCCATCTCTAGTTTCCTAAACCTCCTACCAGTGTCAGAAAGCAATCCCAGGACATGAATTGTATTAGAATATTGTGTTTGTATTGGTGAACACTTGTAGATTTTGTTGAATGTAGGTGAAGACACTGAAAATAAGAGTTAGAGTTTTGTCTAATGAATAATTTATAGTTTTGAGGCCCTGTTATTTCAAGGTCAATCAAGGGCAGAGAGAAAGACACCTAAAGGAATTAAAAAAATTGGTTTTAAAATATTTTATCTTCTATATAGAGTAATAATCTAATTTTATGTATTAAAGGTAAATATTTGTTTTCTTTCTGAATAGTTCTGGAGGTGGTATGTGTATTTAATCTAGACGTGATGATAATTCAGTCTCTCTGTTGGCTCATCTCACAGATCAGCTCTAATTAGTAAAGTCTAATTGTACTGTAACAACTGTAGCTGTACCTAATAGTTGTATCCTATATAGTACATGTCATGCATCTGTGTCGCCCTGGACAAGCCAGGGGCCTCAGAGCACAACACCTACACACCCCACACTCCCTGCAGGCACATCAAGGTCAGACCGAAAAACCCTTGTTGCCTTCCTCCAGGGGCTGATGTCCACACCAGGGGGTGGAGCCAGGCGGTTGGTCTCCGCCCACCGAGGAGTTCACAGTCCTGGAGGCGGGAAAGACAGGCAGTCTAGTTTGGAGGAGTAAGTGGAAGGAGGTGAAGTAGAGAGATAGAGTTTGGAGAGGAAAGAGTTGAGTTTTGACAGTGAAAGTGGAAGGAGGGGAAGTGAGCAGTAGTGAAGTGGCAAGAGAGCAGACAGAAGTGAGTCCGGGTGTGTGGCCCGGACGGAGCAGCAAGGTTGGCAGACAGTGGTGACCGTCTGCAGGAGTGGCCTGTCGGAGTTTGCCGTAAGGACCGTGGACGGGCGGTGGCCCGGCGGTACCGGACCGGTACACAAGGAGAAGCCAGCACCATTGGCAGGGGCTTTTCGGACCCCAGCAAGGCTAGGAGTTGCCGTGAATTTGCCAAATCAGTTAGTGAAGGGGACCTCCTGGGTTTCCAAACAGTCAAGTCCCGACAGAATGCAACCGTCCAACCGTGAAGGGGAGACACCGCCACCGCCAAGGGCAACCGTTTCCCAGGGCCAGCGCCTGCGGGCAAAAGGGGCTCCTCCGGCCCACATCCAAGTCGGGGAGCGGGTTACCGGTGGGAACCCATCGGAATCAACATAGAACATAGGTGCAGGGAGAGACAGTCATCACTAACCTACGGGGAAGAAACAACCGCAGCCGTCTGGGGGACCCGTCCATCCAGCCGTGTGTTTTACCGAGAACTGTGTCATCGTCTCAGGTGAGTACCCCCGTGCCGTACGGCACAGTGCTGCCCCTGCGACCCTGCACCTCACCAGGCCCCGCAACCCACCTGCCATCATCCCTACCTACCCCATCACCGGGCCTCGGGACAACCAACCCCCTACCCAAGGAGGGGAGAAATAACAACAAAGCTGCTCCCTGTCACCGCTCCCGGGATCCCCATCCAGAGCAGCGGTGGTGTCCACACAATCACCACAACCGTGGGTGGCGTCACGGACAATATCCCCAAAACCAAACCACCCCTTTTCACTCATGGGCGAGGAGCGCCGCTCGAGTCCCCGGGATCCGGCCCATCGCTCGAGCCATCGAGCAGCAGCAGCCGCAGAGCAGCGGCAGCCGGACCCGAGCAGTGGGAGAGCGCAGCGTCCCCTCCTCCGCCCGCGACAACTTGGCGTCACAAACAGGATCTTACCGCTCTGCCGTCTGGTAGAGGTGCGCCTTGTTACCGCCGGAGGTGTCCGGCCGAAAAATTTCAGAAGCCGCCATCTTTGGCGCGAAAAGTTCCCGCTCGAGCATCTCCTCGAGTAGTGGAGGCGCGAAGGCCAAAACCCCGCCCCTGTAGAGGAGGAGCCGGAAAGAGGCTAAGGGGGACGAAATGGCGGCTGGCCGCATGTGAGCGCGGCTATGGAAGCAGGGACACCAGGACCCTGCGGCCATTTACTGGTTCCTGGAAGAGGCCGCTGCTAAGGATGCTGAGTCCGACCGACAACACCGTGGTCCCCGCGCCTGGCACCGCAGCATGGGTGGAAGTCCGGACCATCCAGCTAAGCAGCCGTCTCAGGTCCGCATGCAGTTCCTCCTGGAGGAGTGGGAGGCCGACATGGCGGAAGTGGTGGCGGCCATACGGAGACGCGAGGTGGAGGGAGTCTTGGAAGGGAGGGTAAGTGACCCACGCCCCTGTACCCCTAGTGGGTCGGTCATCGCGGCTGAGGGAGCCGGTCCATACCCGCTCGCCCTGCTACCTCTCCCGCTACCCGTGTTGGCTGCTGCTGCCCCACCACTAGGCCCGCTATCACCACCACCGGTAGCGGTACCCTGCCAATCCGCCCCGGCGGACCGACCTGCAGCAGAAGCTCATGACCGCCCTGATCCGCTTCCATGGAAGAAGCCGAAGGCTGAGGCCGTCAGCAAAGATGCACCGGAGGCACGGTGGGGATGCAGCTGCCAGGAGGCAGAGCAGGTCATGTCACAGCGGGGTCCCTCATTACTGAGGGTGCCGGTCGTAGCCGACACGGAGGGACTCTGGCTGGGTCCGTCCCCCACACACGCTGAACCGGAGCAAACAGAAAGTGCTCCTGACTGGGAGCGGCGGCAACGGCAGCTGCGCAGAGAGATCGATGTCCGAGAGGGGTGTAGAGCGGATGTGCATGCACGCATGTATATGGAGGAAGATCGCCTGCAGCGAGCTACCATTGGGGTCCAGAGCGGTGCACCATGTGAAGGTGGCACTAGAGCCCCACGAGTGAGAATGGACTGTTGAGCCGCAAAAGGCAGCGGTGCACCGCTGCAAATTGTCGCCGTTGGGACCACCAGTGTGTTTAGAGTTTTGAAAAGAATGATTAACCGAAGATTTACCTGATTGTCAGCTTGATTGAAACCGGTTGTTGCCGGCACTGTTGTCCCCGTGGGGACCGTTCAAAAAGTTGCATAAAGAACTCTTTATGAACAGGCCCGAGAACTTGCAGGGCAACCACAAACTTAGTGGCATGTAAATAAAAATGTTTGTCGTGGCTTCTACCGTTACTGCCTCCGGAGAGGCAGATTGGAGGAAGGGCCCGCAGTGGAGTAGGCTGGGCCCCAGCCACCACCGGAACCGGTGGCAATCCTCTGGGGGTTTCAGGGGTTCCCCATGGATGTGGGTCCCCTGAAAAGGACAGAACCCGCTCGGGCAACTTGTGCTGGACTGGGGTCAAGGGGTGCTGCCTGTTTGCTTAGGGGCAGCATCAGGGCCAGGTTGCTTAGGTGGGAGAGAGCGGAAGCCATAACCGTTTACCGTTGCAACGTTTAAGTAAGAGTACCTCCCGATGTGGGAAGATGTTATTTTAATTGTATGTCTGTTACCGTTATTTATGTCTTTTTCAGTTGGTGAAAATAAAACCGGTGATGGACGGGCAGCCCGAGGACGGTCTGCATTTTGCTAAGGGGGAATGTGTCGCCTTGGACAAGCCAGGGGCCACAGAGCACAACACCTACACACCCCACACTCCCTGCAGGCACATCAAGGTCAGACACAAAACCCTTGTTGCCTACCTGCAGGGGCTGATGTCCACACCAGGAGGTGGAGCCAGGCGGTTGGTCTCCGCCCACCGAGGAGTTCACAGTCCTGGAGGCGGGAAAGATAGGCAGTCTAGTTTGGAGGAGGAAGTGGAAGGAGGTGAAGTAGAGAGATAGAGTTTGGAGAGGAAAGAATTGAGTTTTGACAGTGAAAGTGGAAGGAGGGGAAGTGAGCAGCAGTGAAGTGGCAAGAGAGCAGACAGAAGTGAGTCTGGATGTGTGGCCCGGACGGAGCAGCAAGGTTGGCAGACGGTGGTGACCGTCTGCAGGATTGGCCTATCGGAGTTTGCCTTAAGGACCGTGGACGGGCGGTGGCCCGGCGGTACCGGACCGGTACACAAGGAGAAGCCAGCACCATTGGCAGGGGCTTTTCGGACCCCGGCAAGGCTAGGAGTCGCCGTGAATTTGCCAAATCCGTTAGTGAAGGGGACCTCCTGGGTTTCCAAACAGTCAAGTCCCGACAGAATGCAACCGTCCAACCGTGAAGGGGAGACACCGCCACCGCCAAGGGCAACCGTTTCCCAGGGCCAGCGCCTGCGGGCAAAAGGGGCTCCTCCAGCCCACATCCAAGTTGGGGAGCGGGTTACCGGTGGGAACCCATCGGAATCAACATAGAACATAGGTGCAGGGAGAGACAGTCATCACTAACCTACGGGGAAGAAACAACTGCAGCCGTCTGGGGGACCCGTCCATCCAGCCGTGTGTTTTACCGAGAACTGTATCATCGTCTCAGGCTGAGTGAGTACCCCCGTGCTGTACGACACAGCGCTGCCCCTGCGACCCTGCACCTCACCAGGCCCCGCAACCCGCCTACCATCATCCCTACCTACACCATCACCGGGCCCCGGGACAACCAACCCCCTACCCACGGAGGGGAGAAATAACAACAAAGCTGCTCCCTGTCACCGCTCCCGGGATCCCCGTCCAGGTCAGCGGTGGTGTCCACACAATCACCACAACCGTGGGTGGCGTCACGGACAATATCCCCAAAACCAAACCACCCCTTTTCACTCACGGGCGAGGAGCGCCGCTCGAGTCCCCGGGATCCGGCCCATCGCTAGAGCCACCGAGCAGCGGCAGCCGCAGAGCAGCGGCAGCCGGACCCGAGCAGTGGGAGAGCGCAGTGTCCCCTCCTCCGCCCGCGACACATCTCCTTTCATATAATAATATGATTTTTTTTTTCCACGTATACATCTTCTGTAAAAGATAATAGTAAATTACTCAAGGTTTCATCTAAAAGGGGTTGTCCAGAATCAACAAAGGGGTACTTTGCACACTGCGACATCGCAAGCCGATGCTGCGATGTCAAGCGCGATAGTCCCCGCCCTTGTCACAGCAGCGATATCTTGTGATAGCTGCCGTAGCGAACATTATCGCTACGGCAGCTTCACACGCACTCACCTGTCCTGCGACGTCGCTCTGGCCGGCGATCAGCCTCCTTCCTAAGGGGGCGGGTCATGCGGCATCACAGCGACGTCACACGGCAGGCGGCCAATAGCAGCGGACGGGCGGAGATGAGCAGGATGTAAACATCCCGCCCACCTCCTTCCTTCTCATAGCAGCCGGGACGCAGGTAAGGTGATGATCCTCGCTCCTGCGGCTTTACACACAGCGATGTGTGCTGCCGCAGGAACGAGGAACAACATCGTACCTGTCGCTGCACCAGCATTATGGAAATGTCGGAAACTACACTGATGATACGATAACAACGCTTTTGCGCTCGTTCATCGTATCAAAAAGGTTTTACACACTACAACATCGCAAGTGACTCCGGTTGTGCATCACTTTCGATTTGACCCCACCGACATCGCACCTGCGATGTCGAAGTGTGCAAAGCCGGCCTAAGAAAGGGCCAAGGAGGGTGTGAATATGAAAAAAAATAAAATTAGCATCAGTTGCCTCTTAAATCACCCACAGCTCCAGTGGAGGATGAATGTTTCGTATATTATCCAACAGTTGGTAGTATTATATGATTCCTATTATATGTCTCTTTAACCCTGTATGGGAAGTCACTGATCAGATTTGGGTTGGTATCTTGATTGATGCATTTCATGCATTTTCATGAGTTTTTAAATATCTTGTCTTGATATTTGTACAAATTTGTGATACAATAAAGCAATATATAATATTTTGAATTACTAACCAAGTGCTGGTTGTTTTAATATAACCCTGTCACTCCAGTGATATCATTACGGTGCCCATCGCTGGTAGATCCTCGCTGTGAATACGTGTCTACACACATGACCACAGCAGCCAATCAAGGCCTCAGCGAAGCCAATGAGCACTGGAGCAGCCCAGGATGTAACGGGTAACTAAAGCGTCAGACAGACCCCTGTAAGTTAAGTCTGCTTTACACGCGTCGATTTCATGTGCGATCGTGTGTGTGATCGCACCCGCCCCCATCGTTTGTGCGATACGGGCAATTTGTTGCCCGTGTCACACAAAGTCGTAAACCCCTGTCACACGTACTTACCTCCCGAACGACCTCGCTGTAGGTGGCGAACATCCTTTTCCTGAAGGTGGAGGGACGTTCGGCATCACAGCGACGTCACACAGCGGCCGCCCAATAGAAGCGGAGGGGCGGAGATGAGCGGAACGTAAACATCCCGCCCACCTCCTTCCTTCCGCATTGCCGGCGGGATGCAGGTAAGCTGCAGTTCATCATTCCCGGGGTGTCACACAAAGCGACCCTTGTTGGCAGCACAGCAGTCAGACTTTTTTTGTAGTTAATGATAAGGTTTGCGCACATGTCACAAGGAATTTTGGTCCACTTCTCTTTGCAGATCATCTGTAAATCATTAAGATTTTGAGGCTGTCACTTGTCAATTTGGAGCTTCAGCTCCCTCCATACATTTTCTATGGGATTAAGGTTTGGAGACTGGCTAGGCCACTCATTGACCTTAATGTGCTTCTCTTTGAGCCACTCCTTTGTTGCCTTGGCTGTATGTTTTGGGTCATTGTCATGCTGGCAGACCTAGCCACGACCCATTTTTAATGTCCTGGCGGAGGGAAGGAGGTTGTTACTCAGGATTTTATGGTTCATGGCTCCATCCATTGTCCAATTGATGTGGTGAAGTAGTCATATGCCCTTAGCAGAGAAGCACCCCAAAAAAACATAATGTTCCCACCACCATGCTTGACAGTGGGGACGCTGTTCTTTGAGTCATAGGCAGCATTTCTCTTCCTCCAAACATGGCGAGTTGAATTAATGCCAAAGAGCTCAATTTGTGTCTCATCTGACCACAGCACCTACTTCAAATCACTCTCAGAATCATCCAGGTGTTCACTGGCAAACGTCAGGCATGCCGGCTGCACATGGGCCTTCTTGATCAGTGGGACTTTGCTGGCACTGCAGGATTTTAAGCCATTACGGCGTAATGTGTTACCAATGGTTTTCTTGGTGCCAGTGGTCCCAGCTGCCTTGAAATCATTAACAAGTTCCCCCATGTAGTTTTAGGCTGATCTGTCCCCTTCCTCATGATCCTGGATATCCCACGAGGTGAGATTTTGCATGGCGCCCAAGATCGATGTTGATTGACTGTCATTTTGTATTTCTTCCAAACTTACAAAATCAGCATGGGATCAAATAATTATTTCCTTCACTGTATATGATTTGTGTTTCAATTCCATAGAATTCTGGCAGCTAATACAAGTTCATGGGAAAAATCTGCACATAAAACTCAGCGTACCAGCAATAGAAATTGACATGCTGTGGAATTGAAATGTGCACTGCAGGTCAGTTTATGCTGAGTTAAAAAGAAGCACAGCGAACATGAGATTTCTATAAATCCCATCCAATTGTGGGGTACTGCGTTTTGATGCAGCAAAAATATGAAGTGTCAAAAACTCTCAAAAAAACCTAATTGTGCACTCAAAGCATAGGGTATTTGCATGCAATGTATTTTTTAGGTGGGTCCACATCAAAACCGCCTAAAAAAGTATGCAGAAAACACTCAAAAGATATATTACTCTATTAAAACGACTTGCTGTTTATTTGTTCAGTGTTCAGTTTTCCAAAGATGCCAAGGGGTTAAAGGGAATCTGTAGATGATTAATGTTATCCAAGTAACGGGCAGCATGAATCAGAGCCTGGCTGCATAATAGAAGACACGCATTTCCGAAAAGATATACTTAGATTCAGCTAGTGACCATAGCAGGAGACCAGATTAGTATGACACTGTCCCAGGCTGACTTCTGACAACGTAGATACAGGTGATTAACCATACCTCCCAACTATAGAAGAACAGGAAGTGGGACAAATAATGCAGTGCGCACAGCAAATTTTGACCATGCCCCTAGTCACCCCCCCCAAGCTTCACATGAGTATCAAATCTCACTGCTCGGATCAGCAGGCTTCTCTCCTGACAGGAGCCGCTCAGCTGCATGTATTTCTATTCAGCAGAGCCGTTCGTCTCAGGAGAGCCGGTGGACAGTGCGTGCAGTGCGATCTGATACTCGTGCAAGTCATGCGCAAATGTGACTCCAGCTTTATGTAGCTTCACTATATGACATGTTGCTTTTTTGGTCTGTAAGGCCGTGTTCATACGTTACATAAATCCTGTGTTTTTTGTTTTCTACAAATTACACAATATGAATCTTCTCTGGTTATTGCATTCCTGCTGCATTTTTTATGCGTTTTCCCCTTTATGTCATGCAGTTTTGGGGCAGATGTGAAGTGTTTTTATAGCACAGAAAAGATTTGATTCTGCACTTAAAAAGTAACTGCAGTTTTTTCCATACATTTTTTAAGCTCCACATAGAAACCTTTAGAGAAAAATAAAAGCACCAAAACCTCAGAGTTCAATGGCGTCTTTTCATGAAATCACATCCATTTACTCACAGCAGAATTTCTGTGCAAATAAAGCCACAGAAAAAGCACAACATTTAGGCTGTGTGCGCACTTTGCATTTCCGCAGCGTTTTCAACTGCAGCATTTTAATGCCAAAATGCATGCGTTTTGATTTCCAAGCAAAGTCTATGGGAAATAGGGCTTTCTTGTGCGCACATGCTTTTAAAAATGCAGCGTTTTAATTGCAGAAAATTTGTCAAAATCTCTGCGTTTGAAGAAGCAACATGTCAATTGTTTTTGCCATGTTGGCAGCGTTTTGCTGACATTAAAGTTAGTGAGAACTTTCAAAACGCATCCAAAATCAAAATCCTAGCGTTTTACATGCTTTTTTGACAACAAACGCATGCGTTTTTGACAATATAGTGAGGTCACGATGTGTCCCTTTTCACACACATATAGTCCGACTAGAAAATAATAGAAAAACAATAATTTAATGTTGTTTTATACATAAATATTAGATAACATTAATCTTTTTACTAAAATTTTGTTTGATTTAAAACATGATACTTGTTATCATTATTTTCCTTTTTTTCATAGTGTTTGAATGTTTAAACTTTATTTAGTCGTGTATTTGTATTGAAAACACATCTGACTTTAAGCAATGAAAAAGCATGTAAAACGCGGTCAAAACTGCAGGTAAAACGCAAGCGTATTTTTAGCGTTTTTGTGGTCAAAACCAAATTGGGCAATGACAAATTCTGTCAGAGGATGCGTTCATTTCTGCAAGGTACTGGACGCAACGTGCGCACATGGCCTAACACTACATGTGAAGACGGACTAAATGTGAAAGCAAAGTGGATGTGATTTAATGAAATTTCCACCCTCGGTGTGTCTAAAGACGCTGCTGAACTGCCTGTTTTTTTCTCTATAGGCTTCTTTGTGGAGCCTGAAAAACACAAGCGAAAAAAAAGCCACTGCATTTTTAAAAGCAGAATCAACGTTTTTCTGTAGTATTAAAAACCAGGATTCACATCTGCACCAAACATACAGTATATTAAATCTAGCAGTAAAGGCATAAAAAAAATGGAGCAAACACACAATAATCAGAGGAGATTCTTATCGCGTTGCATGGTGAAAACACCTGGAGAAAAAATGCAGCATTTAGGCTATGTGGACACGCTGCGTTTTTTTGATGCTGTGTTTTTGTGCGTTCTTGGCCGCTAAAAACGCACAAAAATGCACCCGCAGCAAAAAAAAAACGTTTTTACCACGATTTGGTGCGTTTTTGGCAGCGTTTTTGATCTTTGCGTTTTCCCAATGCATTGCATGAAAAACGCAGGAAAGAATTGACATGTCCATTTTTTTTTTTATAAGCTCAAAAACGCAGCTTAAAAAAAAAAGTTGTGTGCGGACCGCAAAAATGAAAACGCATACTTTGCTGGGGAAGCAAAGTCATGCAGTTTTGAGGCCAAAAATGCACCCGAAAAACTCGCAAAAACGCCGCGAAAAACGCACTGTGTGCACATAGCCTTACACTACGTGTGAACATGGCCTCAGTGATACATTTTTATTACTTTTTTTATGGGTTTAATAGAGAAAAATAATCAATCACACCATGTGTTTGCGCCATTTACTGATTCCCATAAATAATCTGATCACTGTCTCACAGGTCATTACAATTACATGGATACTAAATATGTTCATGTTATTTGCTGATGTGATGTTATTTGTAAAAAGAAAAAAAAAGCACATTAAAAATTACATTGTTCCAATTTTTAAAATTATATTTAATAACTTTGGAAGTAAAAAAATTCTCTTTTATTCTCCCTCTAGAATACAGGACATAGAGATGTACTACTCTATACAATGGATCTTTATGTCCAGTGGAATCTGTTGTGGAGTCAGAGGCTTCACTGCAGCTTCAGGTATAGAAAATCCTCTATCTGACTTTTTCCTCACCTCTAGCGACATAGAGATGTACATATCTCTATGTAGCTGAATAATCTGCTTCTGCATCCCTGCCTGCAATACAGGTCAAAATTACCAATTACTCTCACTAGAGGCAGTGGCTCAGTGGTGGAGCTGCTGACTATGGACAAAGCATATACAAGCTCACAGGTTTTAGGGTATGTGCGCACGTTGCTTTTTACCTGCTTTTTTGCTGCTTTTTCTTCTGCGCTGTTTAATGCCAAAATGGATGTGTTCTTCTATTCAAGCAAAGTCTATGGGAATTTGGGTTTCTTGTTCACACTATGTTGTTCAAAATGCTGCCTTTTTGAGGCAGAACTTTGGTCAAAAACTCAGCTTTTCAAAGAAGCAACATGTCAATTGTTTTTGCCATTTGGGTTTTGCACTGCAAAGCTGAGTTTTTGACCAAAGTTCTGCCTCAAAAAGGCAGCATTTTGAACAACATAGTGTGAACAAGAAACCCAAATTCCCATAGACTTTGCTTGAATAGAAGAACACATCCATTTTGGCATTAAACAGCGCAGAAGAAAAAGCAGCAAAAAAGCAGGTAAAAAGCAGGTAAAAAGCAACGTGCGCACATACCCTAAGTCCTAGGAGAGCAGAAGTGAATTCATGTTATGCACTGCAATTAAGAGGAGGAAGAGCCATGGAGAAAATTTTATTCATTCACTTCACTGAGAGGAGGAGTTGAGACAATGGGGCTGAGTCCTCAAATTGGGACAGTCATGCTGAAACTGGGACAGTTGGGAGCTATGGATTAACAGGTCTCATGGTCCCTGGCCTGATCGTCTCACTATATTTATCTGCTGGAGTGTTCAGAGAAAAATATATGTGGTTGCAATAATGCAGCCAGGTTCTGATTCAAGCTGCCCAAACCACCTGAAAAGGTGCTCAGGTAATGACAAAAGAAAAAGACGCTTCAGGAAAAGAAGGTGGTGTCCTGAAGCAGCTTTCTCTCAAAAAACGTTGCATGTCCTAGTACCTGAAAAATAAGTTGTTTGTTCAAAACTCATCAAAAACTTGGAGTTTCTGCTAAGTAGGCTATGTGCGCACGCTGAGTATTTGGTTGCAGAAATTTCTGCATCTCCTGGCGTTTTTACAGTGCATTTTTTCCATGCATTTTCCATTGCATTCTGGGGTAGAAAAATACTGCAAAATCGCTGAAAGAATTTACATGCTGCAGTTTATTCTGCACCAAATCTGCAAGGGAAAAAAAAGCAACATATGCACTACACTTCAGGACTCTCATTGACTTTACCGTCATAAGGATTTGCATACAATTTTGTGAGAAAACTGCACTAAAATACACATAAATAAACACAATAAAAATGTACTGTGTCCATGAAGTGTGAGCATTCTTAACCCCTTCAGAACCGGGCGATTTGTCATTTTTGCGCTTTAGTTTTTTCCTCCCCTTATTTCAAGAGCCATAATTTCTTTATTTTTCTGTCGATATAGCCGTGTGGGGGCTTGTTCTTTGCGGGATGAGTTGTACTTTTGAATGGCAATGGTCATTTTATCATATAAAGTATTGGTAATCGGGACAAAAATTCCAAGCGTGGGAAAATGGAAAAAAAGGGAAATTCTGCAAATGAGCGCTGTACTCATGTGTTTACAGTTACATTTATGTCTCATAATTCTTACATGACCCTTGCAGTCACTGACTCATTTACATGAGTCACTGTGATCTAACCCCATTGGTGCCATACACTAACAGTTTTACATAGGCAAAGTGACAATGTCTATATCTAGCTATAATAAATCTGTCTTCTCCTGACAATAGTATTTCAGGTTTATGATGATATCACATGGATTTACAGTAAATATTCTCTTAATCATCACACCCATTTATCTGTGACCTAGTAATTCCCTCTCTAGGAGGGCCATTTAGGTTTATTGACTTCTGCGTAGGGTATTAGCAAGGGCTGACCCAATCAGATTTTTAAGACCGTTCCAGATATCAGTTCAATTCCACAAAACAACATCCAGAGGACTTGTTTAAAAGGATATTCTGGTTTTATATTAGTGAAGCTAATTAACTGTGTAATGAAAAATTCGGCTACATTTTAATATACACTGAACACTTTTATTTTTGTACCCATTTTTCCTGAGCTGATCTTAAAGGGAACCAATCACCGGGATTTTCTTATATAACCTAAAGCCAGTGCTATATTGGCACTATCGGGCTAATTCTATACATACGGTACCTTTAGTTGTCAGCTGGGATGTATCGTTTTAAACACAAGCATGTAACGTTTGTAAAATGAACAATTTTTTGAGTGGCAGCAGCTGCCGATCAGCTAAAAGCTGTGGTAGGTTTTGATAGTGATTGTCGCCCCCCTGCCTGTTGTTCCTCCCTTTTACCTTTATTTATGCTAATTCCATTATACACTATGTGCAGAATTATTAGGCAAATGAGTATTTTGATCACATGATACTTTTTATACGTATATGTTGTCCTACTCCAAGCTGTATAGGCTTGAGAGCCAACTACCAATTAAGTAAATCAGGTGATGTGCAACTCTGTAATGAGGAAGGGTGTGGTGTAATGACATCAACACCCTATATAAGGTGTGCTTAATTATTAGGCAACTTAGTTTCCTTTGGCAAAATGGGTCAGAAGAGTGATTTGACAGGCTCTGAAAAGTCCAAAATTGTGTGATGTCTTGCAGAGGGATGCAGCAGTCTTGAAATTACCAAACTTTTGAAGTGTGATCACCGAACAATCAAGCGTTTCATGGCAAATAGCCAACAGGGTCGCAAGAAGTGTGTACCATAAGAAGCACAAGGTGTACCATATTCAGGGACATGGCCAAGGTAAGGAAGCCTGAAAAAACGACCACCTTTTAACAAGAAACATAAGATAAAATGTCAAGACTGGGCCAAGAAATATCCTAAGTCTAATTTTTCAAAGGTTTTATGGATTGATGAAATGAGAGTGACTCTTGATGGGCCAGAGGGATGGGCCAGAGGCTGGATCAGTAAAGGGCAGGGAGCTCCACTCCGACTCAGACACCAGTAAGGTGGAGGTGAGGTACTGGTATGGGCTGGTATCATCAAAGAGGAACTTGTGGGACCTTTTAGGGTTGAGGATGGAGTGAAGCTCAACTCCCAGACCTACTGCTATTTTCTGGAAGACAACTTCTTTAAGCAGTGGTACAGGAAGAAGTTGATATCGTTCAAGAAAAACATGATTTTCATGCTGGACAATGCTCCATCACATGCATCCAACTACTCCACAGCGTGGCTGGCCAGTAAAGGTCTAAAAGATGAAAAAATAATGAGATGGCCCCCTTGTTCACCTGATCTGAACCCCATAGAGAACCTGTGGTCGCTCATAAAATGTAAGATCTACAGGGAGGGAAAACAGTACACCTCTCGGAACAGTGTCTGGGAGGCTGTGGTGGCTGCTGCATGCAATGTTGATCGTAAACAGATCAAGCAACTGACATAATCTGTGGATGGTAGGCTGTTGAGTGTCATCATAAAGAAAGGTGGCTATATTGGTGACTTATTTTTTGGGGTTTTGTTTTTGCATGTCAGAAATGTTTATTTCTAAATTTTGTGCAGTTATATTGGTTTACCTGGTGAAAATAAACAAGTGAGATGGAAATATATTATTTTTTTTACTAAGTTGCCTAATAATTCTGCACAGTAATAGTTACCTGCACAAACAGACATCCTCCTAAGATAGCCAAATCTAAAAAAAAAAACCACTCCAACTTCCAAATATATTAAGATTTGATATTTATGAGTCCTTTGGGTTGATTGAGAACATAGTTGTTGATCAATAATAAAAAAACCCCTCTAAAATACAACTTGCCTAATAATTCTGCACACGGTATATGTGTTCTGTTCGTATGTTTCATAGAGAGAATACATACTCTTTATAACCTATGAACATGTGTGGCGCCCCTGGGCTTCAGGCACCACAGGGTATTACACCACTTTTCAGGGGTAATATCTATCCCGGCTCAGGAGGGGGTTAACCTGCCGTTGCCTTCACAAAACACACATACAACAGTAAGTGCTTACTCACAGGGGGTTGGACTAGGGCAGACAGGATAGTTAGCCATCACGAAGCATGGGACTTTCCCAGTTGCTAGGATAACCACCGGGGGTGGGCACCACATGGGCTACTAGTAGGCGCAACCAACACACTTACAGCAGAACCTTCCTGGGCACAGCTTGGGATAACATCCAGCACTGACAACTGGAGTTAGTGTTTCTCTCACTTCGTGGGCCCATGGCTAGGAGCAGGAGGCTCGGCCTGGGTTCCAGATAGCAACCAAGGGACACTTCACTAAAAGACTTTCATGGGCATCGGCAGTGACTGCTGACTATCCGGGATTGGCTGGAGCCCATTGTGGCATAGATTGGTACTCTAGGACAGCACCTGAACTACTTGTGAGTAAAAGACCTGGAATCACAGCCCGTGTCTCTGCCTCTCCTTTGCCGGTGCCCAGCGCTGCGGCGCCAACGGGGACTACCACCACCCCCGTCCTCCTTCATCATCCTCCCTGGGGTAATCCCACTCCGCCTGTGGGGAGTGACACCATCCCGGTTGCGACCTTCACCATCAACCCCGGAGAGCAGCACCCATCCCTGACCGCGTAGCATAGGTGGCGTCACTATCCTAAAAGACTTTCCTAACCTCCAAGTACCACCTCATACTCCCTACCACCTTCCAACCCTCCTTCCTGTACGCCTTGGGGTAACAGAACCGGGCCAGGCCACCCCGTGACATCGCAGAGGACCTGCACCCCCGGCCTGGCAATGAGGAGGTTAAAACACCTGCCCCATGGGGCGTTACACATGTTCACATTGGTTTTTGGGGACCACCAATACACCCATAAAAATTGAGTCATCTCCATTTTTATAACAATTGCAGATTAATCTTGCCCAATTCAAGTAAATGGGATCATGTAAAAAAAATAAACAGAACTTGAATGCCATCCACGTGTCAACCGAGTGCTGTCTATTTTTCCCTGAGGAGTTAATAGACTAAGTTTTGAAAGACCTCAATATTTTTTTTCATATGAGAAAAACGGATGACACACGGTTTGTAAAAACACACAAGCCAAAAATAAATCTGCTCCTCTGTTGGCTGTCATGGTATCATGTGCTCTTAAACGCTGATCGGGGACTGGAGTCGTGTGCATGCGCAATTTAGCAGCACCTGGTAATGTGTCGTCCTTGATCATTAATCACTACAGCTGTTTATATTCTATTTAAAACATCCACTCCCCTCCACCTCACTCCCTGATGAAGCTCTAGCAAAACGCATGTTGGAGAGGCGTAAGGGGTCTGTGCTTTGCAATCTTTAGTCATTATTATGGTTTCAGTCTCCTGACTATTCTTTATCCGTATATTGGGATTCAGATTTTTGTGCACTTTGCCATGATTATTTATTATACATTGAAACTGTGCTTTTCTTTTATCACTGGACATTTTTATTTATAACATATTTATAACATATCTATTTATTATGTATTCAGTGCAATTTATATATTAATTTATTTTGATGAATTGTAGAAACTTCCTCTTTATTATGGTGTAGCACCCAGGGGGCAGGGGTTGTCAGGCACGGGCTGTCTTGTACCTGCGTTACTCGTCACCAGGCCAGTGTGATGATCTGGTGTAATGCTCTGGAAAACCAGGTAGATGTACACATAGGCCCCCGCATAACACCTAGCCCACAAAGGGTTAAATCAGCCGACCTGAAACCCTAGTCACTCCCCTCAGGGTAGGACAGGCACACCAGTGGGTGGGACCAGGCGGTAAGGGAACGCCCACCTAGGGGTCTGGAGAACCCGGGGCAGGAAAAAACAGTCAGATGAGTCTAGAGTCAAGTTCAGAGTGGAGTGGAGGAGGCGAGCTCAGGCAGTCAAGGCCTGAACTGCAAGCTGACAAGTGCCAGGGTCGAAGCCCTGACACCTTGGCTAGGTGGCAGACAGTAGCCAGTGCCAGCAGCAGATGGGAAGACGGCTGCCGGAGATCCAAGGTGGACCAGGACAGGGTTGTAGCCCGCCGGTGCCGACACTGGAGAACCGACCCGGAAACCATGCACAGAGGGGGTACTTGGACCCTGAAGCCAGGACCGGCACCCTGAAGCCAGGACCGGCACCAACGGCCTAGCTAATTAACCAATTGAGGGCAGGATTTTAGGTCCTGTCCCAACCTAAGTCCCGAAAAGTAGACAACCACCCACAGAGAGGTATAGGGCAACCGCCAGGGCTCGTAGATCCCAAGGGTCAGCGTCAGATGGGCATGGCTTTCAACCAAAGGACCGACTGGGAGCGGACTCCCCGTGTTACACACCGGGAAGTCTATCTTAGAGCAACACGAAGTGCAGAGGAGAAAGGCATTGACTACTAGCCCGGGTGTGGGACCTGATACACACGTGTGCAGTGGCCGGCCACCATCACCTTGGTTTACCACAGGACTTGTTTGCTTTTTTCGACCGTGAGTAACATCCCCGGCCTGACCGGGTGCGCCGGCCCCTGCAATCACCATCCTCAGCATAGAGACACTGGGCCCCGGGACATCCATCCCTACCCACGGCTAGGCACACTGGGATGTCGCGGTGGCCTGCCCGGCTTCATGCCCCGAGCTGTACACCAATAAGAAGGGAAGATGATGGGGGTAGTAGTAGGATGAATGTCGTGACGCCACTTGTGGTATACGGTCAAGGATTTAGCCGTTGCTGCTGTCGCTGTCCTCCGGGGATGATAGTAGTAGCAGCCAGAGATGGTATCACTCCCCACAGGTAGAGCAGGCCCCGGGGAGGATGATGAGGGGAGTAGTGATGGCGTTTAAGCGCCGCGGGGTGTCGGCGCTGGTAATAAGAGTCCGAGTCAGTGGCTGTGGTTCCAGGTTTCTTTTCTCACTCTTTGTGCTGTGCCGCTCACCCTGATAGTACTGGTCACCCGCTGTGATGGGCTCCGTCGATCCCGGATAAGTTAGGAGAAGTCAGTGTTTGAAAGAAAAGGAAAGTTCTTTTTCAGAGTTGCCATTCCAGCTATGAGGCACCTGGGCTGAGCGTCCTGCTCCAAGCCCCAGGCCCCGTGAAGAGAAAGGAAGAAAGAGGTGATGGTGTCATGTCCCAGAACTGGTGTCCCGGGTAGCCTGACTGAAGATTGTGTGAGTGTGCTCCTACTTCTACCCCAAGTGGAACATGCCCCCCCAGGTGGCTGGCTTCAGTGACTGGGGAAGTCCCATGACTCATGATGGCCACCCCCTGCCTACCCTGAGTTCCCCCGGGAGATGGCTCCTAAGCTTTATGTAAGTGTGAAATGTGGAAAACCGGTGATAAACCCCTCCTTACCCAAGGCGAATATCGCACCTAAAATAAGTCGCAATACTCTGTGGCGACTGAAGCCTCAGGGGCACCATAATGGCACATCTGCTCCCTCTTTTTATCTTGTCTTATATGTTTTAATATTGTGTAATCAATAAAGCGATTTATTTTACATTATCGCATAACTTTGAATATTTTTTGTTGTTCAAAAATAATTCCAGACTTAAAAGAAAAAAAAGTTGTCTGTATGAGGTCTTATGTCTAGAGTTCATGAAGCTGGTGTATGGCCATAGTCACACTTGGGAGTGACTCGGCGAGTCTCGCATCGGCATCACCCGGCATAGCCGCACACTCTCCTGACAGGAGCAGGCCGGCTACATGTATTTCTATGCAGCTGGACACTCCAGCAAGTATGACTCTGGCCTATGACATAAGAATTCAGTCACCACCAAAGTCAGAATTCCTGTAACTGAACACCCCCTTAGTCCTTGTACTTCGTATAACTCAATGTACCAGTCATTTTACTATTATACAATGTCCATTTGTTACCTCTACTATAGTGGCTTTGTGTAAACTGGCTATACCTATTATCTGTTATTTTTGTGTCTTTTGTTGTATGAAAATAGGCACAAATGATGGCTAATGGTTTAAAGCTGAGCATACTCTCCACATCTTCTCATTGTCTATTGAGATATAATAACGTGTCTTGCATTTTTTTGTGAATTGAATACTGACACAATAAATGTCATCATATTCCAATCGTTTGTTACCAGATTAGGTAGTACTTTATAATGGTTTATATTATTAGGCCTTGTACAAACTTTGAGTTTTTTGTGAGTTTTTTTCCTCAGTATGTGTAAGCCAAAACCAGGAGTGGGACAGTCAGAGGAAAAGTAGAATAGAAACACGGGCACCACTCCTGTATTTATTACCCACTCCTGGTTTTGTGACTGTTTTACCTCAGTATCTGTAAGTAAAAACCTGGAGTGGAACAATCAGAGGAAAAGTATAATAGAAACACGGGCACCACTTCTGTATTTATTATCCACTCCTGGTTTTGGCTCACAAATACTGAGGTAAAAAACTCACGAAATACTCAATTTGTACATGTGGCCTTAATGTGTGCTTGGAAACAGAAGTTTGCATCTACCAATTTCCTTGCTAGTTTTAAACATGGCATAATTTTATTCACTTATTTTTTTCACTTATATAGTGCTATTAATTCTACAGTGCCCTACAGACTATACCCATTGAGGCTCACAATCTAAATTCCCTATCAGTATGTCGTAAACTGTGTATGTATGTATATACGGTATATATATATATACAGTTAGGTCCAGAAATATTTGGACAGTGACACAATTTTCGCGAGTTGGGCTCTGCATGCCACCACATTGGATTTGAAATGAAACCTCTACAACAGAATTCAAGTGCAGATTGTAACGTTTAATTTGAAGGTTTGAACAAAAATATCTGATAGAAATTGTAGGAATTGTACACATTTCTTTACAAACACTCCACATTTTAGGAGGTCAAAAGTAATTGGACAAATAAATCAAACCCAAAAAAATAGTTTTATTTTCAATATTTTGTTGCGAATCCTTTGGAGGCAATCACTGCCTTAAGTCTGGAACCCATGGACATCACCAAACGCTAGGTTTCCTCCTTCTTAATGCTTTGCCAGGCCTTTACAGCCGCAGCCTTCAGGTCTTGCTTGTTTGTGGTTCTTTCCGTCTTAAGTCTGGATTTGAGCAAGTGAAATGCATGCTCAATTGGATTAAGATCTGGTGATTGACTTGGCCATTGCAGAATGTTCCACTTTTTTGCACTCATGAACTCCTGGGTAGCTTTGGCTGTATGCTTGGGGTCATTGTCCATCTGTACTATGAAGTGCCGTCCGATCAACTTTGCGGCATTTGGCTGAATCTGGGCTGAAAGTATATCCCGGTACACTTCAGAATTCATCCGGCTACTCTTGTCTGCTGTTATGTCATCAATAAACACAAGTGACCCAGTGCCATTGAAAGCCATGCATGCCCATGCCATCACGTTGCCTCCACCATGTTTTACAGAGGATGTGGTGTGCCTTGGATCATATGCCGTTCTCTTTCTTCTCCAAACTTTTTTCTTCCCATCATTCTGGTACAGGTTGATCTTGGTCTCATCTGTCCATAGAATACTTTCCAGAACTGAGCTGGCTTCATGAGGTGTTTTTCAGCAAATTTAACTCTGGCCTGTCTATTTTTGGAATTGATGAATGGTTTGCATCTAGATGTGAACCCTTTGTATTTACTTTCATGGAGTCTTCTCTTTACTGTTGACTTAGAGACAGATACACCTACTTCACTGAGAGTGTTCTGGACTTCAGTTGATGTTGTGAACGGGTTCTTCTTCACCAAAGAAAGTATGCGGCGATCATCCACCACTGTTGTCATCCGTGGACGCCCAGGCCTTTTTGAGTTCCCAAGCTCACCAGTCAATTCTTTTTTTCTCAGAATGTACCTGACTGTGGATTTTGCTACTCCAAGCATGTCTGCTATCTCTCTGATGGATTTTTTCTTTTTTTTCAGCCTCAGGATGTTCTGCTTCACCTCAATTGAGAGTTCCTTAGACCGCATGTTGTCTGGTCACAGCAACAGCTTCCAAATGCAGAACCACACACCTGTAATCAACCCCAGACCTTTTAACTACTTCATTGATTACAGGTTAACGAGGGAGACGCCTTCAGAGTTAATTGCAGCCATTAGAGTCCCTTGTCCAATTACTTTTGGTCCCTTGAAAAAGAGGAGGCTATGCATTACAGAGCTATGATTCCTAAACCCTTTCTCCGATTTGGATGTGAAAACTCTCATATTGCAGCTGGGAGTGTGCACTTTCAGCCCATATTATATATATAAAATTGTATTTCTGAACATGTTTTTGTAAACAGCTAAAATAACAAAACTTGTGTCACTGTCCAAATATTTCTGGACCTAACTGTATATATTGAGAGAGAGAGAGAGAGAGAGAGAGAGAGAGAGAGATGATCTATATATACATGTATCTCTATATACAGCTCTGGCAAAATTAAGAGGCCACTGCAAAATTGACAGTTTTTCTGAAACTCTCTCTCTATAGATTAATTTTTGAATAAAATGTAAATTGTTCTTTTATTCCATAAACTACTGACAACGTCTCCGAACTTCCAGGCAATACATTTTGTATTTATTTTCTGAAAATGAGATTTGGTCAAAATAACAAAACAATGCATTGCTTTCAGGCCTCAAATAATGCAAAGAAAACAAGTTCATAATCATTTAGAAACAACAATACTAATAATGTTTTAACGCAGGAAGAGTTCAGAAATCAATATTTGATGGCTTGTGACTATCCATTTTCCCCTTGAGTAGGATAACCTTGTATGCGGCCCGATTCATATATCCTTCACAATTCCAGCCTTGCTAAAGCATCCCCACATCATCACCGATCCTCCACCAAATTTCACAGTGGGTACAAAACACTGTGGCTTGTACACCTCACTAGGCCTCCCATCTAACCATTAGACAACCAGGTGGTGGGCAAAGCTGAAAAATAGGTAAAGAAAATTCAACAAACATCTTTGCGAAGGATGTATGAATCAAGCCGCATACAAGGTTATCCTGGAAAAACAGTTGCTTCCTTCTACTCAATGTCCCCCAACTCTGAGGACTGTTTTTTCCAGCAGGACAATGCGCCATGCAACACAGCTAAGTCAATCGATGTGTGGATGAAGGACCACCACATCAAAACCCTGTCATGGCCAGCCCAATCTCCAGACCTTAACCCCATTGAAAACCTCTGGAATGTAATCAAGAGGAAGATGGATGGTCAGAAACCATCAAACAAAGAAGAACTGCTTAAATGTTTCCACCAGGAGTGGCATAAGGTCACCCAAAAGCAGTGTGAAAGCCTGGTGGAAAGCATGCCAAGACGCATGAAATCTGTGATGAAAAATCATGTTTATTCCACCAAATATTAATTTCTGAACTCTTCCTGAGTTAAAACATTAGTATTGTTGTTTCTAAATTATTATGAATTTGTTTTCTTTGCATTATTTGAGGGCTGAAAGCAATGCATTGTTTTGTTATTTTGACCATTTCTCATTTTCAAAAAATACAAAATTTTTTGCTTGGAAATTTGCAGACATGTTTTCAGTATTTTATAGAATAAAAGAACAATTTACATTTTACTCCAAAATATACCTAGAAAGAGAGAGCTGTATATATAGATTATCTCCCTCTCTCTGTAGATGTATGTGTGTGTGCGTGTGTGTGTGTGCACGTGCGTGCGTGTGTGCACGTGCGTGCGTGTGTGTGCACGTGCGTGCGTGTGTGTGTGTCTATATATATATATATATATATATATATATATATATATATACTGCTCAAAAAAATAAAGGGAATACTAAGGGCTCATGCGCAAGTAACTGCAGAATATTCTGCAGCGATTTGACAGCACATGTGCGCTTCAAATCGCTGCAGAAACACTGCATAATGCATGCAGTATTTTTGTTAAAAAAAAGCTGATTTCATGCGCTATGACTGCTACCCCCACCATAGACAGAGTGGGAGCTGCATCCAGAACACACAAATAATTGACACGCTGCTTTTATGAACGCACAGACTTGGGTCAGAATTTTAGCACCCAAATCGCTGTGTTCAAAAAAGCAACGTGCACACGTCTCATGCACAATCTTCATAGATTGTGAAGGGGACGCATGACACATGCATTTATGCTGCAGTTCAATACGCAGCATAAATGCATGTCAGTTCGCAAAGTGCGCATGAGCCCTAAGGGCTCATGCGCACGTTGCTTAATCATGTCAAATCGCTGCAGAATAATTAGCAGTTATGTGCACATGAGCCCTTAAACAGCACAATGTTACTTTAGTGTTCCCTTTATTTTTTTGAGCAGTATATATATATTATACAGTCAGAAAATCCTAATTGAACCAATTCTAACTATTGGAGCGGTTATACTTGCATTTAGCTTTCAGTATCTTCCTAGTGTTGCTGTTGCATAGCATTGTAAACTTGGCAGGCCTTGGTCTGTGAGGAACACAGTGCTCTTTTCCTAACCCAATGCCAATGCCAGTTTCATATTAATAATCATGACTGAAGCGTAACAATAAATGCTATGTGTTTATTTTTCTATTATTCACAAAGTTTTTCTAAGTCCTAATGATGCCAGCAGTTTGAAGCTCTTATTAAAACTATTTTTTCAAGCCTTATAATAAAATGTCAACTTTAAAGGAAACACCTTGGTTGTGTGATGAGTTTCTACTTGAACTCTAGAATCCTAAAAAAAAAAAGAATAAAAAAAAAAACTGCAGGGATTCGCTAAGATACCAGGAGCACTGCGGGATCTTGAATACAACCAGCACTGAGTAATGAGGTGTATTTTTAAGGATCTCTCAAAGGGGGTTTGCAGAATGAATGGGAAGAAGTAGGGAGGGGAGACGGTTAACTCTGCTCTCTTCAGCATCAATGGGACGCTCTGAACAGCTGTGAAAAGGGTCTCAGAGTTTTTCTCACGCCCAAACGACATCTCACCCCGCTGAGGTCAGCCCGACTCACATCACTAATATATACACAGTCTGTGTCCCATATCAATGCCAATGCGCAGCTCCATTTTATGCATATACGTTGAAAGACAAGTGACACTAATTTCGACCCAACCGCAAATCTTTTGTGAGAAACACACAGCACAAAGCGCCTTTTTTCAGTCACACACACACTTCAAAACAATATTCTGTCCACATCTGATGCTTCAACCTGTTTACAATGAAATTTGCCCCATTTCATGGATCTACTGCTTTACTAAGTCTCGTATACGTTTCTGACTGAAGTCACCCAGTGTTTTCAAATTTTTTTTTTTTTCACAACGTCTTTGTTGCCATTTTAAACAATTTTTCTTACGTCACATTTAAAGTCTAAGCTTACGTGACAATTGGGGTGTTTTTTGTTTTGTTTTTTTTTCCCTTATGCACCAGGATTTTAAAAGATTTAAATGATAGAATATTGAAAAAAAATCACAAAAAACAGTAAAATATTAAATTTGCTTTATAAATGTGTATTAAAATTACATTTGAAAAAAAAAATGCATGTGTGAAAATTAGTAGATGGTTTTGCTTTTCACCAATGGCTGTTATCCAGTTTCGTAATTAAGTCTTCCTCACTGACAGGCTGTAAGTAAATTTGATTATCTTATAATGAGCAAGTAATAAAAGTGGAGTTGTTTTTCAGTGTGTTAAATGGGAGGACTTTGTTAATTAACTACAGACGATTCCCAGTATAATCCTTACTTCTCCAACATCTTCTCTTTATTGTACTCCTTTAATTCTCTCCACTAATTATTATGATGCACACTAAAGTCCCATGCTTTACAACCTTTCTTGTTTTACGCTCTGTACTCTATTGTGTTATTTGCTTTTAGGAAGTGGGATACAAAGGCAAGAGGCAAAGAACAGGTGATTTTCCTGGGTATTGTGTTATCATTCTCTTAAGATAGCCTTCTGAAAATGATCACTGAACGCCTACATTTCCAACTAAGGAGAAAGCTTCAGACACTTGACCTAAATTTTGGGTATTGGTTTGAACAGCATGTAAATAATCTAACTGATGTATACCAAAGCCAACATCAACGATTTGTCAATGTTATTATTTGTGGATTGATTCTAATGTATTCACATTTTATATATCACTAGCTGTTCATAGGAATCAGGCGGATTGTTCTCTTCTTTTAAGGCCCCATTCAGACCTCAGTATTTTCCATGTACGAGAAAAACACACCTGTTTTATTTTTTTTTTATATACGACTTTGATCAGAGTCTCTCCCCCTTCTCCTAAGTGACAGTCCATGAAAACGTCCTACAAGTGAGGTCCAATTTATTTTACAGACCCATACACTTGCATTGCCGATTTAATCAATATCGGACATGCCTGCACAATTTTCTGCTGACTGCTCGGTCCACAAATGATCACAAAATATAAGAATTGCCATCACTTCCTAATCTTATAGTCTGAACTGGTGCAAACTGAACATAGCATACATTATCAGAAATAGCAGTTGCACTCAAGTAAAGGGAAGGAGAAACAATAAAGAGATGTATATGGTGAACATTGGAATGTGAAAATGCATTACTGCAAAGAAAACATTAAAAATGTGGAAAAATAATTGGGAAAAATGAGTTGTTTTGCAAATAAAATTGGTCAAGTTTACTTGAGCCCAGTTACCACGCCAAGATATAACTCACAACTGGGTCCTAATCTAAATTTCTACCTCTTTTTGTGTCATTCCTGACCTCTTTACATGGGCTAAAGAAGAACCTGCAAAAGAAAAATGAAAACACCTGGGGTTACTGGGAGGAGTGCGCAGGCAAAGGACAAAACTCCATAATACAAAATACAAGAATTGCCAGCACTTCCTAATCTAATGGTCATGTTCATATTCCAATGTTCATCATATACATCTCTTTGTTTTTTCTCCTTCCTTCAACTTGAGTTCAACTGCTATTGAACTCAATGTATGGTATGTTCACTTTGCACCAGTTCAGACTATGAGATTAGGAAGTATTTTGTATTATAGAGTCATGTCCTTTGTCTGCGCACTCCTCCCAGTGACCTCAGGTGATTTAATTCTCCTTTTGCAGGTTCTTCTTTAGCCCATATAAAGAGATCAGGAATGACACGAAAAGAGGCAGAAATTTAGATTAGGACCCTGTTGAGAGTTATACCTTGGTGTGGTAACTAGGCTCAAGTAAACCTGACCAATTTTATTTGCAAAATAACTCATTTTTTTCCCAAAAATTTGTTTTCAAATTTTTCATGTTTTCCTTGCAGTAATACATTTTCAAATTCCAATGTTCACCATATACATCTGTTTGTTTTTTCTCCTTCCCTCTACTTGAAAGCAATGGCTATTTTTCACAAATAATCACAGACACATGAGTGACCCCACAGCCTATCGCAGGTATGAGTGCTGTACGTTAAAACTACAGATGGCACTCGAACATGAACATCGGATGTCTCAATGAGTTCCTACAACACGTGCTTGGTGAATTTCTGAAGTTGCAGATTTTTTTTTTTTGCACTATTTTTGCACCTGTTAGGTTAATTGTGTTTTTTCATCGCGTTTCGGAGTGTTTTTATCATATATTTTTAGATTGCAATTTTTGTCATAGTTGATAATTAATATAATTATATTATAATTAGGTTTTAAATAAAGGAGGATGGGAGCTGCGAGGATTGAGTAGACAGTGAGAAAAGAAAAAAAAACACCCATCAACCTGACAGAAATATATAAAGATTTTATTGGCACCTACACAGGGAGTTTGTGGCTCAGATACAGAATAATGGACTGTAGTAATAAAACAGATAAAGATGGTGACTTTAGTTTATATTGGGAAAACTTCGTAACATTTTACAAGTCATGTGATTAATAGATTATGGAATTCCATGATTATAGAATTGCATGAATAGAAAGCGAAGTTCACACATTGCATACTTGGTTTATACTTGGTTCAGATGGATTTTTTCAGTACCACAACAGGAATTTTAATTTTATCTCATCTACATTGCTTTTTCTTTCAGTGCGCAATCTGTTCAGAACTAGTTTTCTGTCACCTGTAGAAATTTCATGCCAACTGTGCTTTTTTTTGCGGTGCAAAAACCAACCTAACGTGTGTTTTTGAGATCTGCAAGATATCAATTTTTCTTCCAGTAAAATATGCATTTGCAGATTTTCCCCATAGACTTGAATGATGTGACGAAAATCCGCAGATGAAAAATACAAGTGTGTTGCTGCAGCATAAAGGCAATAAAAGTGCATATAATCGCATATGGCTATCAATAAGGTTTTAGGAGAGCTAATATCCATAACAAAGCTGCTTTATTTAAAACATAGGAAGGTAAATCTCTATGAGTTTCTGACTTCATCTGTCAGCAGTCTCTTCATCGAGGCAGCACAGGAATTAACCCTTTTGGATCCACCCTTATGAGATACCAACCGGAGACAAAAAAACACATCTAAAACGCATGTAAAAAAACGCACTCAAAAGTGCAATAAAAATAATAATGCAGAAAATCAGCAATATCAAAAATGATACTGTGTAAAATCTATGCAGATTTCTGCACAAAAAATTGACCAGATTTCTAAGCAGAAATTTTCAGCATATCGTAAATATTTTTTTCTGACCACATTTATTTAGCTGGTACTGAATGATGTAGATTTGGATTGAAAATCCACATCAAACACACAATGTGTGAATTTTAGAATTTTATCAAATTTAGGGAAGGAAAATTAACAAGTGTCAAGTTCTATGAGAGAAAAACCTCAAAACAGCCTGGAGAAAAAAAAACTAAACCTAAAATATGATGCATTAAAAAAAAGAAAGAAAAATAAAAGCTGCAATGTCAAAAAACACAAACAAAAAAAGTCACATAATTGTTGTACTAGTAATGTATTAATATTATTATTTCTGATTCACACCCAGTAAAAATAAAACCACAACATTTTTTTTCCCACCCAAGAAAGCATCAAGTATACGGAAAAAAATGCTGTTTTGATTAATATTTATGAACAGTGTTTCTCTGATACAAATATCCATCAGAGGATTACTTAGTATTTCACTTTAATATGGTATTCCCGGTATATGCCTTTCTTTAAGTGATACCTCCCTTTATGTGCATTGAACCTATCTGAAATGAAGGAATACGTAGATTGCTGCAGTCAATAGAAATTCCTTGTTGCTGCCCATTGGGCGATTCTTCGGCATATTGTTTGACCACACAAGGATGTCTTTTAAAATGCCACAATTTAGTGCCTTTGTGCATGTACATAGCTTATTCCATAGCTAAGACAACTAGTAACTATAGCAACAATCAGCGATTTTGGCCACGTTGGGTGTTGGTACATTTGAATAATACATTTTACATTAACTTCGGCATAATTATTGTAAAATACATCTAGATAAGGGGTCCTGGTTATGCACGCAGCCTTGTTTCTAAATGACTCTGGATTACAAGGAATATTGTATAGTTTTAGACTATTCTTATGGGTGAGCAGCACAAGGGCAAAAACAATAAGGCTGCTTTCCTGTAATAGGCATTTGGTGAATATTTTCTGCACCCCAGCTTAATTATGTTACAAGCATTTTTTTTCCCATTTCATTTTTTTAACATGTTTTTATTGTGCTTTTATCCATTGTTAACGTATCATGTTTTAAAGGGAACCAATCACCAGGATTTTCATATACAACCTAAAGCCAGGGCTATACTGGCACTATCAGGTTGGTTCTATACATACCTGTGGTGGTCAGCTCGGATGTATAGGTTTTGAAATCCAAGAAAGTAAAGTATATAAAATCATCAGCTTCTTGAGTGACAGCAGCTGAGGATCAGATAATATCTGGGGGTTATTCATAGTTATCCCCTTCCCCTGTTAGAATTAGCATAATCATAATACAATTGAGCTTGCAGGACCTTAGCTGAGGTCATACCCATGTGACAAGAAGGTGCAGGACCTCAGCCAACAAAGCTGATACCAGGAAGCAACATTTTTCTTTTGGCTGAGGCCCTGCCCCTTCTGGTCACATGGTTATGACCTCAGCACAGGTCCTGCTAAGTGAAAAAGTAAATCGATTGTATAATACTTATGCTAATTCTAATGGGGGAGGGGATAACTATGAATACCCCCCAGATATTATCTGATCCTCAGCTGCTGTCACTCAAGAAGCTGATGATTTTATAAACTTTACTTTCTTGGATTTCAAATACATCCTAGCTATGATCTGCCTCCCAAAAATTATCTACTTACTTCGGTGCCTGCCCCTAACAATTCCGCAACGGTATCTCACCAAAATTCATTCGCTAATGAGTAAATTTATATGGGCTGGGAAAAAACCTAGAATAGCCCTGAGATGCATGCATGCCCCGTTAAGTGGTGGAGGAATGGGTATTCCTAATATTCTAACATACCACAGAGCCGCTATCCTGGAACCGGCTCGAGATTGGTGGAGGAATGATTCAGACTTAAGATGGTTACAGATTGAGTACACCTGGGCACAGGTCCACTCCCCTAAACAATTCATAGACTCCCTGCTCCTAACCCTTTCGCCCCCCGGCGATCTTCTACCCACCACAGCAGCTCTAAAGAAAGCTTGGTCCTTGTGGAGCAAGCCAGTGTCACATGCTTTGGGTCCCAGCATTCCCCTTAGATCGCTAGAAGCCTTCATTCCGAACTTGAATCTTGCCGCCTGGACACGTGGAGGTCCAATCACCCTAGCAGATCTCTATAGAGAAGGCGTCCTACTCCCGTACTCAGAAATGTGTGATAAATTTAACCTTCCCCGACACAGTCTATTCCAGTTTTTTCAAATACGTCACTTTCTTCAGTCCGCTCCTCATCTCCCGGCTCCCACGACAGCTGACCACGCCTCAATTAAAAAATTCTTTCAAAATAGCAAAATCAAAGGCCTTTCATATATCCATAATATGCTAAACTCCCCACAACCGGACAAACAATTGCCGTATATGCTCAAATGGGAAAAAGATCTAGCTTCTCCGCTTCCGCCGCAAGAATGGTTCGCGGCCTCAAAATGGATCCACAAGTTCTCTTCTTGTCTCAATCATATAGAGCAATTAAAAAAGGTTCATCTGAGGTGGTACAACTCCCCTACTAAACTGGCTTCTTTTTCCCCACATGTGTCACCACTGTGCTGGAGGGGCTGCAACCACAGGGGCACCTTATGTCATATGTGGTGGTTTTGCCCTAAGTTATCTAACTTCTGGCAGGAGGTGTTCAATCTAATCCATGAGGTTACTAGTCTCCGCCTTTCTCCAAACCCAACCTTAGCGGTGCTACACATTGGCTTAGATGGGATCCCGGATCTTTTAAAAAACATCATTTCTCACATTCTCATAGCTGGCAGGTACTGTGTGGCATACAAGTGGAGGTCGGTGAGCCCCCCTACAAAAAGAGATCTAATTGAGAGGATCAACCTACACTGGCTATACGAAACCAACTTGGCCCCCAACCTAGAGAAGAGAACGGCGAGACTTAAACAATGGCACCCGTGGGCCACTTCCCTTTATGCAACGGCCCTCCCCCAGATACCGACACCTACACCATAAATAAATTGATTATGCCTAAGAATGTCTTGTAGAGCTGCTTCCCCCACCCCCTCTCTTTCCCCCCTCCCTCCCTGCTCCTATGTTCAGGTTGTTGTTGTAAGGGGTATTTAATGTCCCAGATTGATATTCTGATAATGGCTCGAGGCTATTCCACCTCTTGCTACTCAATGCTCCTGTTCTTGATGTTGTTGTATGAGAAGTTTGTATTTTTCTGAAAACTCAATAAAAACCTTTATGATAAAAAAAAAAAAATACATCCTAGCTGACAACTAAAGGTATGTATAGAATCAGCCTGATAGTGCCAGTATAGCTCTGGCTTTAGGTTATATACGAAAATCCTGCTGATTGGTTCCCTTTAAATAAAGCTGCTTTGTTTTTTATACTTCTTGATAAATGGTTTTGATAAAACTTTATTGATACAGTCATGTGCACAATACAGACATTTTTTTTCTCCTTTAGTTTTTCTACAACTTATGTAATTCTACATGGAAAATCCGCCCATAAAACTCATCATACCTATAAGAGAAATATATAACTTGCAGATTTCAAAAATGCACCACAGATCTGTGTATACATTGTGATAAAAAAAGAATTGTGGGTAGAAGATTTCGGTAAATACCATTCACTTTTCTGAATTATAGGAAGCTGTGTTTGTGTCAAAAACTTACCAATGTGGGAACGTATCCTAAGGTTATATTTCTGCATTTGTCCCATTCCTTGAAATGTTACTGCAGAAGTAACCCCACTCCTAACAATGGAATACATGTTTAGTTGCTGAAATTGTGATTATACCTGAATTATTGGTGGTGTTGCCTGGATGGTTAGTGTTGCCTTGAAATAAATATGTTGTACTTTGATTTGATCACTCACAGATAATTGTAAGGGGTTGACTATGTGAGATCACATTTTGGTATAATTCTATAGGACTCCAATGAGAGCAATTCAATGAGGTTTTTACAATACACTCTGTGCAAACTTATTAGGCAAATGAGTATTTTGATCACATGATACTTTTTATACATGTTGTCTTACTCCAAGCTGTATAGGCTTGAGAGCCAACTACCAATTAAGTAAATAAGGTGATGTGCATCTATGTAATGAGGAGGGGTGTGGTGTAATGACATCAACACCCTATATAAGCGGTGCATACTTATTAGGCAACTTCCTTTCCTATGGCAAAATGGGTCAGAAGAGAGATTTGACGAGCTCGCAAAAGTATAAAAAATTGTGAAATGTCTTGCAGAGGGATGCAGCAGTCTTGAAATTGCCAAACTTTTGAAGCGTGATCACCGAATAATCAAGCGTTTCATGGTAAATAGCCAACAGGGTTGCAAGCAGCAAAATAGCAAAAGGCGCAAAATAGCTGCCCATGAATTGAGGAAAATCAAGCTTGAAGCTGCCAATATGCCATTTGCCACCAGTTTGGCCATATTTCGGAGCTGCAACGTTGCTGCAGTATCAAAAAGCACAAGGTGTGCCATATCCAGGGACGTGGTCAAGGTAAGGAAGGCTGAAAAACGACCACCTTTGAACAAGAAACATAAGATAAAACGTCAAGACTGGGCCAAGAAATATCTTAAGAATGATTTTTCAAAGGTTTTCTGGACTGATGAAATGAGAGTGACTTGATGGGCCAGAACATGATTTTCATGCAAGACAATGCTCCATCACATGCATCCAACTACTCCACAGCGTGGCTGGCCTGTAAAGGTCTAAAAGATGAAAAAATAATGACATGGCCCACTTGTTCACCTAATCTAAACCCCATAGAGAACCTGTGGTCCCTCATAAAATGTAAGATCTACAGGGAGGGAAAACAGTACACCTCTCGGAACAGTGTCTGGGAGGCTGTGGTGGCTGCTGCACACAATGTTGATCATACACAGATCAAGCAACTGACATAATCTGTGGATGGTAGGCTGTTGAGTGTCATCATAAAGAAAGGTGGCTAATTGGTCACTAATTTTTTTTGGTTTTGTTTTTGCATGTCAGAAATGTTTATTTCTAAATTTTGTGCAGTTATATTGGTTTACCTTGTGAAAATAAACAAGTGATATGGGAATATATTTGGTTTTTATTAAGTTGCCTAATAATTCTGCACAGTAATAGTTACCTGCACAAACAGATATCCTCCTAAGATAGCCAAATCTAAAAAAAACTCCACTCCAACTTCCAAAAATATTAAGCTTTGATATTTGTGAGTCTTTTGAGTTGAATGAGAACATAATCAATAATAATAAAAAAATCCTTTAAAATACAACTTGACTAATAAGTCTGCACACAGTGTACACAAACAAAGGTGCACCAGAAAGGCTGAAAGTCCTAAGATGTCCACACAACCAAAGAGATATTCCAAGTCAGAGAAACAAAGATGACTTACCACCCTTATACAATGGGGACTTCACTTAATTTCTCCAATGCTATTCCATTGCTGCATTAAACTATCCATTTGATTATCATTTAATGTAACTGCATGAAGACTAGTTAAAGGGCTTGTCTGGGACTTGCATATTGATGACCTATCCACTTGAATGGGAGATAGGCTGTGGCCATGAACCATGTGTTTAGCTGCGGTGTTCGGCTCTATACATTACTTATATCTGGCCGCTTCTGGAGCAGATAGCAACTGATCAGTTTGGATACATAATTTACTATATATATTTATGATAAAAAGACATAGTGCAGACAATCTAGCTACTTAGGATAAAAGTAGTCATTTATTCCATATATTCACAAAAGGAAAGAGGAAAACATTCATTAATTAGTAAACAAATGTACAAAAGTATAACAAGGATGAGAGCTAAGATGACTTTTGATCACCTCTGGGTCACTAAAAAGCTGCATTATTGTAACCATGAACCTATCTCAATGTTTCCTTATAGGAAATAGTTTGTGAATGACCTTACTAGCATGAAAAACCCAACTGTCTGACTTTTCCTGTAGAGAAATGGCGAGGTCAATCTAAAAGCAATGTTGTGATTAAATTACACTGTGTAAGAAATGAAAAGTTGATGTAGTTTTAGTGGGTAGAAGTAATCCTATATCACCCTTCTGTGTGAACACATCATATATGCCAATCAGAACAAAATATATCTTGTATATTTTTTTAGTATACCAAATACCAGAATTCAACTTTATAGAAAAAAAGGCTTCTATAGACATTTATCAGACAGCTTAGAGGGATATTATTTATATAAATGACCCCCGGTATCTGTACAGTGATTGCTTCAGAGGTAATGCCAGTGCTGTGGTTAACTATTGCTGTGTTGTTGGTTCCATTTTTGTAAACTTATTAGCTCAGTCTTTTCTGACTCTTACATAAAAAAAATCTGACTGCCAAGGACAAGTAAAATGTTTATATAGCATTCTACAAGTCCAATTCTATAGTACAATAAAGCAAACACGTCTCTGCTACACCATGGTCTCCAGCCTCCGTCCGTCTGACAGTCACACAAACATGAGTCTCATTCACGGTTTTGAGAGGACGGCACACAATGCATGTCTATTATATAATGAGGGGGGGAAAAAAAGATTGGGATGGAGCCATTTTGTCCACCCAACACACACAGGACACTCTTATTGTGTCTGCTCAATCCAACTATGAATGCCATTATTGTGTCTGAGATCCTATTCATGCCTCTCCCCACTTGCCCCCATCCCCCTTTCTGTTCCCTCTGCTGCCTCTGCCGACCACCCCCCTCTTTTCTCTCTCTCTAGGTTCCTTGCGGCTCAGCCGGAGTGCATGGATAAATTAATATGAATTTGAAAAGAGCCTTGTTTCCCAATGACATATCCTCGCCACTTTCTCACGATGAGCAAGGTTAGAAGAGTGGGGGTTGAGGCGAGGTGGGGGCACACGATTGCCTTTACAATGCCTGTCAAGGATAAATCTTTTAACAGAGCTGGTCTGGTTTGGTTATCTTTGCTTTGCACGAATATAATAATAGTTATGATCCAAATGCCCATGAAAATATAATGGAGCGTACTGATAGCCTGTTTGTGTGTATCCACATACATTTCACATGAGAGTTTAGCAAACATGGCCAACACAGAAATAAAGTTGGATGAAAATGGGCATGAGATTAATACATAATATTGTGGGGCTAAATGGGTTTCCCCCCCAAAAAATATTGGTGCAAAATATAGTACTCACTATCTTGTTTTGTATATGACTGAACATAACACATCACTTAGCATCCTAATATTGCCACACATTTTAAGATCTTCTGCAAAATGTTTAGCTTTGGGAAACCACCCACCAGTTTTCAATGAACTTTCATGGCTCGAAAATAGGAGACGCACCTAAGGCTATGTGTCCACGCTGCGGAAAATGCGCGGATTTTGCCGCGGATTTCTCGCGGAAAAGCCGCGGATTTCCCGTAAATCTGTAGCAGCGGCACTTCCCAGCCATTTCTATGGCATTTTGGAAATGCTGTGCCCATGATGCGGATTTTTCCGCGGCGAATTTGGTGCGGATTTTGATCCGGAAAAATCTGCAACATGTCAATTATTGTTGCGGATTTTCATCCGGATTTTGGCTTTAAAATTGGGAAAAAAAAAAAAATTCCGCACCAAAATCCACATCAAATCCGCGGCAATTCCGCGGTAAATGCGGGAAAGCCGCGGATTTTGATGCAGAAAAATCCGCAGCAACATTCTCCCGTGGAAACATAGCCATATAGTCTTTTTTTTTCTTATGGGGCCACCAACTATTTGTACTCACCTATACATGATGTGTATATACACTCCTAGACATTGTAATTGCAACACTAAGTTGGAAACGTCATGAAGTTCAGGAAATCACAGGATTGCTAGACATGTTAATGATATGCAAATTATTAAAAATGTGAACGAAATGTTCAGAACATCTCAATTTATTCAGTATCAAGTATGAGCTCCATGTGCAGAAATACTCGCACTTTTAGGTCACACAGGCTGCTCACACTACCAAGAGGAACATGCAGCCTGGAGTTGCCGTGTTGAAAAACAGCTCCATTGAAACTCTGAAGAAATGGCTGTACCAATGATTCCATGACCAAATCAACGTAACACTGAGATGTTGATGTATCTAAAATGAAGACCTTGATTGGTCTGGCTACAACACAATATGCCACCGAACACCATAATCCTGGTAGTAGGAACTTTCTGATGTTCCCTTGTTATGACCTCTTTTTGGTGTTGCCCACATGGTCTCCAGACCAACTTAATGCTATAATTACGCTCAAACACTACACAATGGATCAGTTGTGGAACCAGTGGTACAATCATTTCTCCAAAGTGTGTCCCATGAGCCGTATTTAACACGACAACACCAGGTCGCATCTTGCTTGTAATAATGTTAGCAGCCTGTGTGTCCTAAACCTGCTACCATTGTCTACAGATTCTGTATGACCTCTATCGAATCCATTTGGAGCGTCCTTGGTTTGCATCTGTAAAGGGAGCTACCAGCAGTGGATCTTGATGATTTACCCTCCCAAGTGCATTCCTTTTGCGGGTGCTATGTGAGTGTTTATGCATACCGCGTTAGACTGGCTACTGGAGGAATCTCCAGTAATACCAGGCCTGGCCGCGGTTACCTGCACTGCACTCCAGAGGTGTCACCTGAGCTCCAGAAATCAGCCCGGTCTGTCTGCACCTGTGCTGAACTGAACTGCAATCGCCGGGGAATCAATCACTCGGCACTCGCTGTTCAGGCTGCACTCTGGAACTCAGGTGACTGCTCCGGAGTACAGTGCAGGTAACCGCGGCCAGGCCTGGTATTACTGGAGATTCCTCCGGTAGCCAGTCTGACGCAGTATGCAAGTGTCAAGGATCCGTGTGGCATGCGTATGCCATCTGTATGACATGCGCATACCACCCGGATTCTGATTTTTTTCACGCTCCCATAGAATTAGGGGGCGCGAGAGCTGAGACTCGGTGAAATCGCAGCATGCTGCGATTTCACTGAGAGCATGAGACGTGCCGTAAAACATTTAGCAAGAGGACATGGCCTCATTGATTAACACTGGTGCGAGTGCGATCCGATTTTCTATCTGATCACACTTGCACATAGAAATCGCAAGTGGAGAAGAGCCCTAAGGCTAAGGCTATGTGCGCACTTTGCAGTTCAATTCTGCATCGAAAAAGTCACTGCGTGTGCGTCTCAGAACGCAGCTAAAAAAAGCTGCGTTCTGAGACGCATTCTGCAGAATGCAAAGTGCGGACATTCCTGGAGAGAATTTATGCATTCTGGATGTTTTCTCTGCCATAGACAGAGTGGGAAAAGCATCCAGAATGCACATTTTTCACAGTACACACCCACTCGGCTCTGCAGCATCCCCATAGACTTGCAGCAGAGCCGAGTGGGACCGCACTGTCACTGTGATGGCTGGCTGCGGGACAGTGCTGCGCGATCAGAATGAACTCGGATGAACTTCACCCGACTTCATTGTGATCCCGCAGCTCTGTGCGTGTGCAGCGGCTTGATTTGCGGACTCACCTGTGATCGCAAATCCCCTGAGTGACTGCAGTGATCCGCGCGATCAGCTGTGCTTTCACTCAGGTTACTCGCGGTCACGGCTGCAGTCCTCCAAGTGAGAGTGGTGACCGTGAGTAATCTCAGCTGATGGCGCGACTCACTTCAGTTGCTGCATGGAGCTCACAGAAGCGGCGGTGTTCTACTGCCGCTCCTGTCAGCTTCCGATGTAGCAGAGCTGGAAGCGTTGTGGGCCCTTGCGTGGTTTACACGCCAGTGGCCAGAGCCTAAGGGCTCTTCTCCACTGATGTGTAAAAAATCACAGCGATACTCAGCTCAAAATGTGAGTCGAGTATCCTGTGTGTGATCTGCGTGTGATCTGCGTACGCGTATGACATGTGAGCGTCATGCGAGTACTATGTGAGTTTTTAGGTAAGCAGCGTCAGACTGGCTACGGGAGAAATGTCCTGTAAAACCAGTCCTGGCCGCGGTTACCTGCACTGAACTCTGGAACTGTAACCTGAGCTCCAGAGATCTGCCTGGTCTGTCTGCAGCTGTACTGACCTGAACAGCAATCGCTGGGGAATCAATCACTCGGCGCTCGCTGTTCAGGCTGCACTCTGGAGCTCAGGTGACAGCTCTGGAGTTCAGTGCATGTAACCGCGCCAGGCCTGGTTTTACAGGAGATTCCTCCGGTAGCCAGTCTGACGCGTATGCAAGTGTCAGGATCCGTGTGACATGCGCATGCCACCCGGATTCTGACTTTTTTTCTCACCCCCATAGGATTGCATGGGGGTGAGAGCTGAGAATCGCATCAAATCGCAGCATGCTGCGATTTCAAGGAGAGCCCGTGTAGAGTCTGAAAAAAACGGGGAAATGGAGACTGCATCATATGAAACCCTTTGACAGATTGCAATCCGTTTTTCCATGCGATGGAATTTGGAGAAAAAAAACGCCAGTGGAGAAGAGCCCTAAGGAAAACTTCTGAGCTGCAGAAGTCTCTGTATCAGGCTCCTCACACGAGAGTATGCGTTGGAAGAGTGCCATGACAGAAAATCTTGCATTGCACGCGTACCCATGTTAGTCAGTGAGTTAGAGCAGAAGGTCAATTATTTTCTCATCCAGATTCTGTAAAAGAAAAAAGTTGCGCATGCTGCGAGTGTATGCCGAAATTGTCCGAGACTCACCAATACAAGTCAATGGGTGCGAGAAAAAAATTGGATCATCCTAGTGACGTCCGTTTTTTAGGGATACATTACAATTCTGTAGCACAGAACACTGTAAATGGGTCTGTAAATAACTGTAAATGAATAATAGTTGCTGAGAAAAAACGGATAGCACACGGACAGCTCATGGATGAAAAGTGAGAAAAAAACGGATTGCACACTGACAGCACATGGACAACACACGGACAGCTCATGGATGAAAAGTGAGAAAAAAACGGATTGCACACTGACAGTACACGGACAACACACGGACAGCACATGGATGAAAAGTGAGCAAAAAATGGATTGCACACTGACAGTACATGCACAACACACGGACAACACATGGATGAAAAGAGAAAAAAATGGATTGCACACGGATAGCACATGGACAGCACATGGATGAAAAGTGAGGAAAAAAATCATCTTACGGGCTCTTCCCCACTTGCGTTTTTTTTTGTGCGATTGTAATCGCCTGTAAAAACTGTTTGCAATCTGACAAATGATTATATATGATGCTGTCTCCTTTTCCCCATTTTTTTACGACTCCACACGTGCTCTCGGTGAAATCGCAGCATGCTGCGATTTGCACCGAGTCTTAGCTCTCTCACCCCCATGCAATCCTATGGGAGCGAGAAAAAAGTCAGAATCCGGGTGGCATGCGCATGTCACACGGATCCTTGACACTTGCATACCGCGTCAGACTGGCTACCGGAGAAATCTCCAGTAATACCAGGCCTGGCCGCGGTAACATGCACTGAACTCCGGAGCAGACACCTGAGTGCCGAGTGATTGATTTCCCGGCGATTGCTGTTCAGTTCAGCACAGCTGCAAACAGATCGGGCTGATCGCTGGAGCTCAGGCGGCAGCTCCGGGGTTCAGTGCAGGTAACCGCGGCCAGGCCTGGTATTACTGGAGATTCCTCCGGTAGCCAGTCTGATGCGGTATGCATAAACACTCACATAGAACCCGCATGACGCTCGCATGTCATACGGATGCTATGTGAGGAAAAAACCACACACCGTACGCAGACCACACGCAGATCATACACAGGACACTCGACTCACATTTTGAGCCGAGTATCGCTGTGATTTAGAAAACGCAAGTGGAGAAGAGCCCTACTTTTCTGAATGAAAATGGGACTGATTTTTCATTTGTTTGTGTAACATCAGCCTCATAATGGAAAAATAGTCGCTGAATACTACAATCAGTGTTGATCGCCACACTGAAATGATTAGTCACCTTTTAGAGTGTGTGAATATTCACTGAGTTTTTGAAGCAGTAGACACTTCCGGAACCACCATGGGTGTTTTTCCTGAAACGTCCTTTCAGTCATCTCTTTCATTGCTGTTTTCTACTGTGTTTGGCTTACAGTGCTGAGAGACGCAGTCTGCATGTGCTGAGCAGGACTATCTAGCACATGGGTCCCCAATTCCAGTCCTTAAGGGCCGCCAACAGTGCATGTTTTCAGGATTTCCTTAGTATTGCACATGTGATAATTTAATCACCTGCACAGTTGATGATTCCAACACCCATGCAATGCTAAGGAAATCCTGAAAACATGCACTGTTCGCGGCCCTCGAGGACTGGAGTTGGGGAACCCTGATCTAGCACATACAGACTACTTCTCTCGGCACTGAAAGCCAAACACAGATATTCCCTGTCAGCATCTGAAATTGTCCTGCAAACGTGAATGCTGTGTGCTATATCTTTGTTTTCACTACAATTTTTTCTGATGAAGAGTTATTGGCTGAGACGTCAAAAATTTCATTCAAGTGGATGCTAAAATAAATTCTATGTTTTTTTCTGCATTAGAGTTCCAGTGTCTCTATTTTTTACTTGAGCACCCTAGGGTCCGTTTGGGAGTGCCACGTAACCAAAAATTGCAATTCTAATTCAACCCCGAAATTTATTGGGCCATACATGGATCAAAAATCTGTTGTGAATTTTGCCATTAAGCTCCTTGTTAGAGAACAGCAAGTTGTGCAAAAAGTTCTGAAATATTGAACAGTTGGACATGCGCATTGATCAGTTTACAGAAGGTGACATTAAGCCCATCCTGAAATTTCACCTGAAAGTAGTGTATGTTCACATGTGGCAGAAATGCTACAGACTTCCATTTTGGATTTTCTAGTGCTAAGTACTGCAGGGTAACACAGTAACAGCTGGATATGATGTAAACAATTCTCATCCACAAACACTGCAAAAAAATAAAAATCAGTGTGAAAATTGTCTTGACATTTCCATGCAGATTTTAAGTCCCTAGCGTGTTTTTTTTGTGGTATGGATTTCATCCCTTTTCAAGGCTTGGGGGGAAATCTGCAGCTAATCCATGACAAAATCTTATGTACAATATGTAGATTTTTCAGTGGATCTGCAATAAAATCTGTTGGCTCATTGGCAGCAGAATAATCTGCTGCAAAACCATCTTGAATGGACATACCCATAGAATCACTTAGCTGCAGGCACTGTACAAAACTGTTACTTAATGTCCCCTATTTTAAAGTGCCTGTTTATTAATAAAGTACTGGACATCTGCCTCCGATTCAAATCAATAGGAGGCGGATGTGCAGTACAGTGAGGAATATAAGTATTTCATACATTGCTGATTTTGCAAGTTAGCCCACCTACAAAGAATGGAGAGGTCTGTTATTTTAATCGTAGGTACACTTCCACTCTGACAGACATTGACCAAATTTTCACACACTGCATCACGGATTTTGACCAACTCCTGCATTCAAATCTTCTCCAGATCTTTCACATTTCGGGCCTTTCACTGGTTAACATTGAGTTTCAGCTCCTTCCAAAGATTTTCTATTGGATTCAGGTCTGGAGACTGGCTAGGCTACTATAGTACCTTGAAATGCTTCTTACAGAGAAGAGTTGCTCTGGCTGTGTATTTCAGGTCATTGTCATGCTGGAAGACCCAGCCACGACCCATCTTCAGTGCTGTTACTGAGAAAAGCGGTTGTTGATCAAAATCTTGCGATATATGACTCCATCCATCCTCCCTTCAATACAGTGCAGTCATCCTGTACCCTTTGCAGAAAAGCCTCCCCAACGTATGATGCTTTCACCCCCATGTTTCACGGTTGGGATGGTGTTAAGTGGTTGTACTCATCCTTTTTCTTCCTCCAAACATGGTGAGTGGAGTTGATAGCAAAAAGTTCTATCTTGGTTTCATCTGACCACATGCCTCCTCTGGATCATCCAAATTGTCATTGGTGAACTTCAAATGGGCCTAGACATGTGTTGGGGTGAGCAGGGGGACCTTGTGTGCCCTGCAGAATTTCCGTGACAGCGTAGTGTGTTACTAACTCTTCAGGTCATTGACCAGGTCCTCTCATGTAGTTCTGTCCTACTAGCTGACCATCTGTATCCAGTGATTTGCAATCTATGCAGTAAGTTTAATTACAGCATAGTAATTTGATAAAAATTAAAAAATGTTAAATCGCCTTTTATTTCATTTTTTTTTTTATTTAAATGAAATAACCCCACATTTTTTTTAACTTTGGTATAACTGTAGGTGAATTATTGTGGTAATAGTTTAGGTTGTGTTGGGTGTATTGATATGAATTATGTATAGGTTTTAAAAGTTATTTTTGCACAATAAAAAAATAATTTTTCGTCGCCGCATTCTACAAGTCATAACTTTTCTCTTCATGTAGCCATTTCTGGCCTAGTCTCTTGCAACACCAGATGTAGTTTTCATTGGTATCATTTTAGGGTAGTTATTTCTTATTGACAAAATTATATATTTTTTTAGATGGTTGTAGAAAAAAAAAAGTTTTTTTCTGTGTCAAAAAGAGCATGGATCATAGGGGTTAAAAAAGTATGTTATCTGTATTGTTTTGATTGTTATATAAATGTGTATTTTTTTTTATTTTTTTTTAATTAAAAAAAAAATAAACCCCTTTTTTTATATAAACTCTTTCACTTTTTTTTTTAGTCTAAGCCTTACTAGAGGACATCAAAATGTGATATGTATGCCAAAGCATTTTTGCCTGTCAGCGTAAAACTTGCAGGAAATCTATTAGGCCGTGTCGGAGGCTTGGAGGCCTTCCTAAGGGTGTCTTTACACACTACGACATCGCTAGGCGATGCTAACGATGGTGAGCGTGATAGCAACCGCCCCTATCGTTATGGTGATATGTGAAGATCGCTGCCGTAGTGAACATTATCGCTACGGCAGCGTCATACTACTTACCTGCTCGGCGACGTCGCTGTGACTGGCGAACCGCCTCCTTTCTAAGGGGGCGGTTCGCTCGGCATCACAGCGATGTCACTAAGTGGCCGCCCAATCAAAGCGGAGGGGCGGAGATGAGCGGGACGAACATCCCGCCCACCTTCTTCCTTCCGCATTGTGGCCGGTGGCAGGTAAGGAGAGGTTCCTAGTTCCTGCGGCGTCACACGTAGTGATGTGTGCTGCCACAGGGACGAGGAACAACTTCGCCCCAGCGACAGCAGCGATAATTGAGAATGGACCCCCATGTCAACGAGGAGCGATTTTGGACGTTTTTGCAATGATCCAAAATCGCTCCTAGGAGTCACACACAACGAGATCGCTACAGCGACCGGATGTGCATCACAAAATCCGTGACCCCAACGAGATCGCTGTAGTGAAATTGTAGCGTGTAAAGCCCGCTTAAGACTCCTGGCTGCCGTTGAAACATATCGGCTTCCTGAAAATAATGTTCATGGCCCAGAGATGTGTGAGAGGGAGACTATTTGTCAAACCACTTAGATGCCGCAGTGACTATTGACCATACAATCTAGGATTTTGAAAGCCTGGGATTGGAGTCATCTCTCATCCCAGCTTTTGCAGCAGAAGATTTGAATGAAACATCTGGATAGTGGTGTAAGCACAGAAGGCAGAAGTTAGATGATTAACAAAGGCATGTATGTCATACATTTGTGTGAACAGACTCATAAATTAAAGTGTTTGGCCAACCATTGAAAATTGCTGGCTTTTCCCTGGGATGGGCCATCAATTTTAGATATGATGGGGTCTATCACCTACACCTCCGATCAGCATAATTACAGGAACTTGCAGCCTTGTTTTTACTTCAATGCACTGATGTGGTTATTCCTTGAGATAAGCCATCAATTTTAAAAGGTTGGAAAACCCCTTAAACATAAGTTTCATATTTCAGATAGGGAAAAAAAATGAATTAAAGGGAATCTGTCACCAGATTTTAGTTACCCAATCTGAAAGCAGCATAATGTAGCGACAAAAACTCTGAATCCAGCAAAATATTACTTAATGGGCTGCATTCTGTGGTTTTGCTAAAACTCACAGTTTTATCAGCAGGACATTACCATTAGATGACTAGAAAAACGTCTGCCATTTAGTCCTCCATCTTCATGAGCATTGTATAAAGCCCGCTTTACACGCTTCAATGTATCTTACAGTGTGTCGGCGGGGTCACGTCGTAAGTGACGCACATCCGGCATTGTAAGGTAAGTGTGTGACAGGTACGTGCGATTCTGATTGAACGGTAAAACGTTCATCGCACGCACATCGTTCATTTCTCTAGAATTGAATGTCAGATTGTTCATCGTACCCGGGGTAGCACACATCGCAGTGTGTGACACCCCGGGAATGATGAACAGATCTTACCTGCGTCCTGCGGCTCCCGGCCAGCAATGCGGAAGGAAGGAGGTGGGCGGGATGAGTACGTCCCGCTCAGCTCCGCCCCTCCGCTTCTATTGGCCGGCTGCTACGGGACGTCGCTGTGACGCTGAAAGTCCCTCCCACTCCAGGAAGTGGACGTTTGCCGCCCACAGCAAGGTCGTATGGACGGGTAAGTACGTGTGACGGGGTTTAATCGTTTGTGCGTCACGTTCAACAAATTGAACGTGCCACACATATGATGGGGGCGTTGCAAATCACATACAATATCGTATGCGAAATTGCAACGTGTAAAGCAGGCTTAACTCAACCCCAACCACTGATTGGCAACTGATTTTTGCCTATGCACAGTGTACACAGAAAGCTGCCAATCAGGGGTGTGGACAGGAGTATACAGACTCAGCACTTAGATATCTGGTAGCTCTGCAGCAGATAAAACTGTTTTATTCAAAACTGAAACAAGAAGCAATATAAATAACACATTGCTGGAATCGGGGTCTCAGCTGACAGAGTCCCTTTAAATACTGATGAACAAGAGGTCTAGGTTACATAGGATCTATAGAAAGATTTGTTTAACCCTTCACGACTTTTGGCATATATATACATCACAAGTCATGTCTCTGAGTTTGATGCAAGCTCGCACACCGAGCCCGCATCATTCCCTGCAGATGAAGGCTGATTTATGCAGCCATTATGTACTTCTAACAGCCATGGGTGGATTATAGATCTGCTTGAGACTGTTAACCAGTCAAATCCCTCTGTCATTCTCTGACAGTGGAATTTAACACGCAATAGTGGAGGGATGCATCATTCCCCGCTCCCATTGACACACCTGTGACATGATTGTGGGGCGCCGATGGGTTGTCATGACAGCCAGGGGATAGCTGGTTACCTCTGTGTCTGTCATGATCCTCCTGTGAACACTGGCTGCGAGCCGATGTTCATAGATCATGTTTTCTGCTATACAAAGCAGTGCTGATGCACTGCTATGTATAGCATAAATGATCGGATGATCGTAGCTCCAATTCCCCTAAAGCGGGCTTTACACGCTACGATATCGTTAACGAATTATCGTCGGGGGTCACGTTGTTTGTGACGCACATCCGGCGTCATTAACGATATCGCAGTGTGTGACACTTATGAGCGACCTTAAACGATCGCAAAAGCGGTCAAAATCGTTTGCCGTGGAGAGGTCGTCCTGAAACAAAAGATTGTTTTCTGCTTATTAGCCATGTTGTTCGTCCTTCCTGCTTCAGCACACATCGCTATGTGTGACACTGCAGGAGCGACGAACATCTCCTTACCTGCCTCCACCGGCAATGCGGAATGAAGAAGGTTGGTGGGATTTTACGTCCCGCTCATCTCTGCCCCTTCGCTTCTATTGGAAGCCTGCTGTGTGATGTTTCTGTGACGCCGCACGACCCGCCCCCTTAGAAAGGAGGCGGTTCGCCGGCCAGAGCGACGTCGCAGGGCAGGTAAGTGCGTGTGACGTGGTTAAGCGAGGTTGTGTGCCATGGGCAGTGATTTGCCCGTGACGCACAACCGACGGGGCGGGTACGATCGCTTGCACTTAAGGGTCTAGTAAATACGGTATAAAAAAAAAGTTTTTGACACTGTAAATAAATAAATAAAACCACCCACAAAAGTTATAAAAAAAAGAATTAAAAACGCCGGAGCAATATCTTCACACTCTCAAGTAACACCTATATGGTAACATTTGTTGTTGGCATTAGAAAATTATAAATGACTAGTAAGCTTGCACATTACTTAATTCTGCTTAAATCCCTGTCAACATCTCTAGTGCCAAAGTGCCAGCCGACACCACCTGACCAATACCTGTCTTCCATAGCTCACACAGCAGATATGCAGATAAGGTTAGAGTTGCTTATTACAACACACAAGTGCCACTTTGCATTATAATAAAACCTACAGCTACCTGGATCCAGGGTTCACACACCATTAGACTTGATTTTATGGTGATTGTCACATTTTCAAGAACTGTGCTTATAAGGCGAGGCAAGGAGACACCGGAAAGTTTACATGCAGGAAATTATGTAAATATAATATTGTGTTCAACTAAAATTAAAAAAATCTGAAAGATCTTCGTTGGTCATGTTGTTGAAAATTTTGTTTAGCTGCCTCATATTTATGTATGTTTTTTGGGGGCACAAAAATACAGTGTTTCCTCTAAAATAAGACCGGGCCTTATATTTTTTTTTTTTTTGCTCCAATAGATGCGCTAGGGCTTATTTTCAGGGGATGTCTTCTGTTTTACCATGAAGAACAATCCACATGAAGTCTTGACCAAAAAAAAATCAACATTTATTCAAAAATAATGATGTCATCACTTTCTGGAATATCAACATTTTGTGTTAATCCTATTACTGGTTCAGATACATTTTCTTATCTGATCTGCTATTCTCATGGTACAGAACCAGTCCTATAGTGTTGGGTACATACCATATTTACAAAGGTTTAAATTAACTGTTTAAATTAATTATTCCCTATGTACTGCTAAGTTTACCCCCAAAAGAAAGTAGACATCCCCTAAAAGAATCACACTTACCGGACCCCAAACAATTAGAGTTGGCAAGTGAATCATCATTCATGTACAAATCTGCGTCGCCGTCAGGTCTCCTTCCATTCTACAGTGGTGAGTGGGAGCAGTATCAGTCTTGTGGGGTGATACTAGTACCAATCTGTTTGTGAGAGGTGCAGTACAATACAGCTGGAATCACGAGGGACCTATCAGCGACACAAATCTCTGTGGGAAAGCCCATCAACCATCAGCATTTGTCAGCTGTAATATTTTTAAAGTCTGGGAAGTGCAATTTGTTTTCTTCTTTTTTTAGGAAGAGGGGGAGTCTGCTCTCTTCTGGTGATGTCTGCTTTCTCTGATGAAGAGTACTGCTGTATTCTTTAACGTTTTTAGCTGCTTGGACATTTCATTATTGAACTGTAACTAGGGCTTATTTTTGGAGTAGGGCTTATATTTAAGGCATACTCCAAAAAAAAACAACCAAATCCTATCAGGGCTTAATTTTAGGGTGTGTCTTATTTTTGGGAAAACAACAGGATTTCAACAGGGGACGTCATCTAGCTTTCCAGAAACCCAAATTGCAAAAATGCTTATTTGTAAACAAAATATGAGAAGAGGCGCATGTGACATTTTATAACCAGGCCTTTTTTGCCATTGTGCCATTGTAGAGAATAAAAAGACATAAATGTACTGTTGTATTTGAAATGTTTACAAAAGTTGGATACAGAAGTAACTTTTTTGTGGGTCCAATGTGTATCCTTATGCACCCATCTTTCCCAGACAAATTTTAATTGGAGTAAAGATTATTCCTATCTACATCCAAGTTCCCAACTCCTGGTTAGGCACATAGAGAGGTGCGTCAATAGAGTTTGGCTATGTGCGTATCCTGAATATTTGGTTGCAGAAATTTGTTCACCAAATCTGCATCTTTTGGGAGAAAAAAAAAACAAATTTTTGCAAGAAAAACACATTGTGTGCACATACCCTTCAGCTTCATCCAAAGAGATCACCTTGCCGCTGGTGGATGGCTTATGCAACATGAATTAAAACTGAAAACTTTGATATACTACACATTTTCCAGATAGTAGTGCTCTTTAGTACTCTTTAAGTTTTATCACGACCATTTAGATTGGTTTAATTCATAGATGTGACCCCCAGATCAGAAAAAGTTGAGTACCCCTGGCCTGCATTAAATAGAAATTAACAGCCACTTCATGCTGCCCAGAATATAGATAGCTGACTCAAATTCTCAAGCAATTTAGTGTGGATACTATCCAAACTGCTTGGGACATCTACCCCTGCCAGGTCTCCTGATGAACCTGGAACACAGGAGAAACGCGTTGAGGCCATTTTTCTGAAGAAAGTATATCTATAGGGGAAGTGGTTATGCTTTTCCTTTCTTTTAATTCTGATCTTTAACTCATGCTTTGTAAATTTATAAGAAGGGTTTCACTTCCATTCATTGTTGGGCACTGTGGTGCATACCAGTAGCCCTAGCGGTTTGGATTTGTTTTTTTATTAGGGTTCAGCATATTATGTGGCTAGTGGATACAAGGTTTTGAGATTATCAGTGTTTGAGTCGGGTCATTGTACCTTTTGGTCAGGATGATTTATTTATCTATTTTTTGTGGTGGATATCATTTGTGTTGGTTGGACTTATTGTATTGACTCCATAGGGTCTCTGAGGGTGAGTCTTCGGTGAGCGGTGGCGCCATTTGTGTTTTATTTAGGGTGCCGACCTCCACAGCAAGGCAGAGTGAAACATTAGGGGTAGCATCAGGGCCTCTCAGGTATATTATACATCTTTACCTTTTTTTTCTACTGCAATTACCTTCCAGTTCACCCTCTTTTTAAGGAGTGTGTTTTTCTTATATGAACTTATAGTGTTTTAATGATCATGATTAAAAATTAAAGTTTTAAAGGGATTTTATGATTGTGAATTGAAGAGCAGGGGTGCACAATTAGAAGGCATGACCCTGTAATCTAAGAAAAAGACTGATGTAGGGACCCCCATGCCTAGCTAGGGAATGTGGGGGCCAAACGCACACTGAGTGGGGGCATCATACTGACAGAGCCATTGCAGGTTTTCTCCGGATTTTTATAAAAGTTGGGTGATGGGACTCCTATATATATATAGTGCCTTGCGAAAGTATTCGGCCCTCTTGAATTTTTCAACCTTTTCCCACATTTCAGGCTTCTATCATAAAGATAAAATTTTAATGTTATGGTGAAGAATCAACAAGTGGGACACAATTGTAAAGTTGAGCGATATTTATTGCTTATTTTAAACTTCTGTAAAAAAGAATACAACTGAAAATTGGGGCGTGCAATATTATTCGGCCCCTTTACTTTCAGTGCAGGAAACTCACTCCAGAAGTTGATTGAGGATCTCTGAATAATCCAATGTTATGACTGATGATGATAAATATAAGCCACCTGTGTGTAATCAAGTCTCCGTATAAATGCACCTGCTCTGTGATAGTCTCAGTGTTCTGTTCAAAGCGCAGATAGCATCATAAAGACCAAGGAACACAACAGGCAGGTCCGTGATACTGTTCTGGAGAAGTGGCGCTACAAAGTATTATCTTAAAGGGGCCGTATAATATTGCACGTCCCAATTTTCAGTTTATTATTTTTTTTATAAAAGTTTAAAATAAGCAATACATTTTGTTCAACCTCACAATTGTGTTCCAATTGTTGTTGATTCTTCACCATAACATTAACATTTTTATCTTTAGATTTGAAGCCTGAAATGTGGGAAATGTGGGATATAATGGTAAGGTATAAGGTATCTGGAAATTGCATCCATGGATGAACTAGATTTGTGCAAGTCCACAATTCTCTTCCTTGGCTGATTTCTTTTGACTTTCCTATGATGCTACACAAAGAAGCAGTGTGTTTCAGGTGTGCATTAAAATACATCCACAGGTGTGTCTCTAATTAGCTCAGATGTTGCCAATAAACCTATCAAAAGGTTCCAAACACATGACATCATCATACGGGCTGTCCCATTTGTTTAAAGGCAGTCTATGTAAACTTTTGACTTTTCAGAAAATAATAAAAATGCCTTAAATTATTCTCTCTCTCTCTCTTTCTCTCTTTATTCTGGCATTTGGCAAATATAAATAAGTTTTTAATCCTAATTGACCTAAAACTGGAAAGGTTTATTCTGAATTCATGTCAGATAGTGAGAAAAACATGCAGATGTGTATTTTTAGATAGTGTATGTAAACGTTTGATTTCAACTGTATGCAATTAGTTTATATAGAGCAATACATATTGATGTTGTTGTAATTTAAAAAAAACATTTTTTCTTTCTGTGTATTTACTATATGATACACTAACAGCCTTTTTTATAATGTATTTCTAGGTAAATACTGATCTACAGACAATTTAAGAAATAGCATTATCATATGTTCATCGTATCAAAGATGAAAGACATCTATGTAGCTTCCACCATGATGGCTGCCCTAATCATTCTTCTGCTATTTCTGGTACATTCTACGTGTCTCACGACTGAACTGGAGAGCGGCATTGATTTGTGCAGGAAGAAAACGTAAAATGGACAAGTTGCTATTACAGGCAACTTAAAATGCTTATCAAGATAAATCTCACCGGGATGAGTAGAGAAGTGAATGGCAAGTGCAGTCTGTGAGACAACAAAGGACAACTAGAAGATTCTTTCAACAATCACTCCATCTTCTAAATGTAAGAATACATTTTTACAGTTTGTATATGAAGAACATGTTTTATAATGCTTAATTTTGTTTATGCTGAAAGGGAACAATTGTTATTCCAACAATATAGTGTACTTTTGGAATACTTAAGGTGACCACAGGCAATAGATTTTTAACTTAGTTACCAATATTGAAATTACCTACAAACAAATATTCAAAGAGTGACTCAGAAGAAACTGACTGTTCAAAGCAAGCTTAGCACTTTATAGGGGATATTGCATGAATAGGTATCATACTTTTAGTATCCTAAATCATTGATTTGTTTGCTAGAAAGCATTCTTTATTACATTGTTTTTTATGCAACATGTTATTGAGGTGCTCAGTCAATCTTGGTATAGCCAAGACGTTCAGGGCACCTTCCCACATATGTTTTCCATCTATGTTCATCCTCCTATGGTAGGAATTTTATTACAGTAGTGTCCCCTACAAGGTATTGTACCTTATTTAAATTGTCATTGTGTAGTGATAGATTTCCTTAAATGTTTTCAAAGTCATAAAATGTTATTTTCTGGGATTCTTATTACCTCGGTTTCACACATCCTTTTCTCCGGTTTGGCGGATGTGGCGAACTCCCGTGCAGTGTATACAGAACAATGACAGCGCTGTAACTTCCAGGTCAAATGCTCCGGTCACATGACAGCATGTGACCTGTGCTTGTCGTGCTGCCACTGTACTGCATACACTGTACTGGCGTGCACCGCATCCGCCAAACCGGCGAAAAGCCGGATGTGTGAAATTGGGCTACATCATCTAAATAAGTAAGTAAAGTCTAAGCAGTAGAACCTGCACCACTCATCAGAACAAGGATCTGATAACATGGTCAAATTTACAAGCATTTAATCTACGTGATAAATGTGGGGGGGGACTTTAAATTGGCTTACAGTGCCAATTAATCATCCCCTAGACATTTTTTGTGCTTTGTTACCGCACAACCTGGAAATTCACTGTTTATTTTTGAAGGTTTGCATCAGTTCATTAAAAGAACATGCCTAAGGCCTCTGCCACACTTACGTGACAAAACGTTACGTTTTTGTCACGTACGTGTTAAAGAGGTGGTTTTGTCCCCGTGTGCCGTTTTTGTGGCACGTACGTTTTCTATAACGTATAACACATGGAGAAAGGAAAACCGCGCCTTACCTGCATCATCCGGCGCTGTCTGTGGTGCTGAATGACAGTGTCCGGCCAAAGCCACGCCCTGCTGACGCTGCTTCCGTCCCCCAGTGAAGGGGAAGCGTTGTTCAAATTCACTGGGGGACGGATGCAGGGGACAGCCGCGGCAGAGACCGCAGGTATAATGGAGGTGAATGTGTTTTTTTTATTTTTACACTGACACGTGTGTTTCTCCGGCTCGTGTCACATGGGCCCGCATCCACACTACATCCGTGTGGTACGGGTGCGGGCCGTGTGACACCCGTACTGCCAGAGCAACATGGACATGTCAGCGGTTTTAAAAAACGGACACACATAAGTACGGAACGGACACACGTTCCGTTCCTAAATACTTACGTGTGTCCAAAACAATAACAAAACATAGGAACACATGGGCCTGTGTCTCTGGTATGTGAGAAAAAAAGCACACACGTACCGGAGGCACGTGAGTGTGACAGAGGCCTAAAACTGTGAACATTTGGTATTCTTTTTATTGTGACGCAAACAAATAGGACAACATACCTGAAAACTTCAGTGTGCATAACTCTTCACCCCTCTAAAGTCAATACTTTGTAGAGCCTCCTTTTGCGACAATTATATCTGCAATTTGCTTTGAATAAAGGCCGCTTTACACGCTATGATATCGGTACTGATATCGCTAGCATGGGTACCCGCCCCCATCTGTTGTGCGACACGGGCAAATCGCTGCCCATGCCGCACAACATCACCCAGATCTGTCACACATACCTGCCCGGCGATGTCGCTGTGACGGGCGAACCGCCTCCTTTCTAAGGGGGCGGTTCGTTCAGCGTTACAGCGACGTCACAGCAGCGTCACTGAACCACCGCCCAATAGAAGCAGAGGGGCGGAGATGAGCGGGACGTAACATCCCGCCCACCTCCTTCCTTCACATTGCGGCCAGGAGGCAAGGAGAGCTTCCTCGTTCCTGCGGCATCACACGGAGCGATGTGTGCTGCCGCAGGAACGAGGAACAACTTCATTGCTGCTGCAGTAACGATATTTGAGAATGGACCCCCATGTCACCGATGAGCGATTTTGCACGTTTTTGCGACGATGCAAAATCGCTCATCGGTGTCACACGCAACGGCATCGCTAATGCGGCCGGATGTGCATCACAAATTCTGTGACCCCAACGACTTCACATTAGCGATATCGTAGCGTGTAAAGCCCCCTTTAGTCTCTATGAGCTTTACACATCTTGCCACTGGGATTTTTGCGCATCTCTCAAGGCAAAACTGTTCCAGCTCCTTCAAGTCAGATTGTGTCCTCTGGTGAACAACAATCTTCAAGTCTGACCACAGAATCTCAATTGGATTAACCCCTTCACCCCTGGACGATTTTCCATTTTCCATTTTTTTTTTTCAAGAGCCGTAAATTTTTTTATTTTTTAGTCAATCTTTCCATGTGAGGGCTTATTTTTTGCAGAATGAGTTGTACTTTTAAATGAAACCATAAGTTTTACCATATTGTGTACTGGAAAACGGCAAATAAATTCCAAATGCGGAAAAATTGCAAAAACAGCGCAATTGCACAATTGTTTTTGAGATATTTTATTCACTGTGCTCATTATATGGTAAAACTGATGTGTTGGTGTGATGCCTTTGGTGTCAGTACAAATTCATAGACACCAAAAATGTATGGGTTTACTTTTATTTAAGGAGTTGAAAAAAATCAGAAGTTTGTCCAAAAAAAGTGGTGCAATTATTGCACCATTTTCCACAACCCGTTGCATTCTCATTTTTTGGATCTATGGCTCAGTGCTGGCTTATTTTTTGTGTCTCAAGCTGTCATTTTTAATGGTACCATTTTTGCGCAGTGCTACATTTTGATTGCCTGTTATTGCATTTTGCAAAGAAATTTGTGGCGTCCAAATTACATAATTTTGGCGTTTGGAATTTTTTTGCTGCTACATTGTTTGCCGATCATATTAATTGATTTTATATTTTGATACATCGGGCATTTCTGAACACGGCGATACCAAATGTGTGTGTATTTTTTATTTTTTTAACCCTTTAATTTTCAATGGGGTGAATGGTGGGTGATTTGAACTTTTAGTTTTTTTATTTTTTTAAAACTTTTTCTTTTACTTTTTTTTTATTTTACTAGTTCCCCTAGGGGGCTATAAGAATCTGCTGTCTGATCGCTCATTCTTTTCTCCTGATCAGAGCAGCACTGCTTAGATTGGGAAAAATGCTCACCTCTTGCTTGTAACCTGCAGTACTCAGCTGCTTGTTACAGGGCCTGAGTCATGTGAGTTACAGGAGTCATCACATGACTCTGTGCTACCATAACAACCATCAGACCCACGGAAACACATCACGTGACTTCTGGTGGAGGCCGATGAGTATTTGATTACCATGATTGTCATTAAAATGGCGCTGTCACATTTTCACAGCGCCATTTAAGGGGTTAACAGGTACGGGTGGATAGCAATTCCACTCGTGCTTGTAAGGCACACATGTCAGCTGTACAAATCAGCTGACATGTGCGCTGATCGCCTCTAGCTGCCCAAGGCAGCCAGTGGGAATTAGCACTGTGACCGCAGGGACGTAATATTACTGCCCGTGGTTGTTAAGGGGCTAAAGTCTTGGCTTTGACTAGGCCACTCCAATACATTTACACATTTCCCTTTAAACCACTGGAGTGTTGCTTTAACAGTATGCTTTGCGTCATTGTCTTGAAGGAAGGTGAACCTCAGTTCCAGTCTCAAATCACTGACAGACTGAAACAGGTTTTGCTCAAGAATATCCCTGTATTTTGCACCATCCATCTTACACTCGACTCAGACCATTTCCCCCTGTTCCTGCTACAAAAAAACATAACCACATGATGCCACCACCATGTTTCATTGTGGGGATGGTGTTCTTTGAGTGATGAGCTGTGCTAGTTTGACATCAGACATACCATTTACCTTGGTGGACAAAAAGTTAAATTTTGGTCTCATCTGACCACAGCACCTTCCTCCATTCATTTGGGGAGTCTCCCACATGTCTTTTGGCAAACCATGACCAGACTGAGACTATTTTTGGGTAGACCTCTCTTGGCAGGTTTGCTGTGGTAACACATTCTTTCCATTTGATGGTAATTGATTTTATGATGCTCCTGGGAATCATCAGAGATTGGGATATTTTTTTAGAGCCCAACTCTGACTTGTACTTCTCAATATCTCAACCTCATTGTCTCTGAGTTGTTTGGAGAGCTACCTGGTCTTCATTGTGTTGTTTGGCTAGTGATGCCTCTTGCTTGATGATGTTACCGCATCTGTGGCCTTTCAGAAAAGGTGTGTGTATATACTGACAGACCATGTGACACTTAGATTGCACACAAGTAGACTTCCTTTGACTAAGCATGTGACTTATAAAGGTAATTGCTTGCACTAGAAACGTTTAGGAGCTTCATAGCAAAAGGCTGGAATACATACGATTGAAACCAGACGTTTACATACACTATCCAAAAAGGCACATCTGCATGTTTTTCTCACTATCTGACATGAAATCAGAATAAACCTTTCCTATTTTAGGTCAATTATTGTTACCAAAATTATTTATATTTGCCAAGTGCCAGAATAATGAAAGAGAGAATGTATTAAGGCATTTTTATTACTTTCTGCAAAGTCGAAAGTTTATGTACACTAAAGGCTACTTTACACGCAACGACATTGTGAATGAGATGTCGTTGGGGGTCACGGAATTCGTAATGCACATCCGGTCTCGTTAGCGACGTCATTGCATGTGACACGTACGAGCGACCGCTAACGATGCAAAATACTCACCAAATCGTTGATTGTTGACAGGTCGTCCATTTCCCAAATATCATTGCTGATTTTGGACGTAGGCTGTTCGTCGTTCCTGAGGCAGCACACATCGCTACGTTTGACACCCCAGGAATGACGAGCAACACCGTACCTGCATCCTCCAGCAACGAGGTGGGCATGACTTTCATGTGGCTGCTCTCTGCCCCTCCGCTTCTATTGGATGCCTGCCGTGTGACGTCGCTGTGACGCCGCACGAACCGCCCCCTTAGAAAAGAGGCTGTTTGCTGCCCACAGCGACGTCGCTAGGAAGGTATGTATGTGTGACAAGTACTAGCAATTTTGTCCGCCATGGGCAGCGATTTGCCCGTGATGCACAAACGACGGGGGCGGGTGCGAACGCTAGTGACATCGCTAGCAACGTGGCAGCATGTAAAGCCCCCTTAAGAGTATTAAATTAAGCCTTTAAACAATATGGGAGAGCCCATATGATGATGTCATGTCTTTGGAAGCTTTATGATAGGTATATTGGCAACATCTGAGTTAATTAGAGACACACCTGTGGAAGTAATTTAATGCACACCTGAAACACTCTGCTTCTTTGTGTAGCATCATAGGAAGGTCAAAATAAATTAGCCAAGATCTCAGGATGAAAATTGTGGACTTGCACAATTCTGGTTCATCCTTGGGTGCAATTTCCAGATACCTGAAGGTGCCTTGTTCATCTCTACAAACAATTACACGCAAGTACAAACAAGATGGGAATGTCCGGCCACCATACTGCTCAGGAAGAAGACGGGTTCTATGTATCAGAGATGAATGTGCTTTGGTCTAACATGTGCATATAAACCGAAGAACAAAAGCAAAAGACCCTGTGAAGATGTCATTATCCACAGTGAAACAAGTACTGTATCGACATGGACTGAAAGGTCACTCTCCCAGGAAGAAGCCATTACTCAAAAAGAAACATAAAAGCCAGAGTAATGTTTGCAAATTCACACAGGAACAAAGACCTTAATTTTGGAAACATGTCTTGTGGTCTTACAAAACCATTATTGAACTGTAATAATGACCGTCATGACATTTGGAGGAAAAAGGAAGAAGCTTTGAAGCCTAAAAATACCATCACAACTGTGAAACACAGGGGTGACAGCATCATGTTGTGGGGTTGTTTTGTTGCAGGAAGGACTGGTGCACTTTACAAAATAGATGAGGAAATAAGATTATGTGGCAATACTGAAGCAACATCTCAACATATCAGCCAGGAAATTAAAGCTTCGGCGCAAATGGATCTTCCAAATAGACAATAACTCAAAGCATACTGCCAAACTGGTTACAAAATGGTTGAAGGTTAGAAAAGTCAATGTCTTGAAGTGGCTATCACAAAGCCCTGATCTCAAACCTATTGAAAATTCAGGGGCAAAGCTAAGTAGGAGCTAGGGGACCTACAAACATGGCTCAGTTACACCAGGTCTGTCAGGAGGAATGGGCCTTAATTCCTACCAACTATTGAGAGAATCTTGAGGAAGGATATCCAAAACATTTTACCCAAGTCACACAGTTTAAGTGCAATGGTACCAAATACTAATGAAATGTATGTAAACTTTTTACTTTGCAGAAAGTAATAAAAATGCCTTAAAACATTCTCTCTCTCATTATTCTGGCATTTGGCAAATATAACTAATTTTGATAATCCTAATTGACCTAAAACAGACAAGGTTTATTCTGATTTCATGTCAGATAGTGAGAAAAACAAACATACTAGTGCATCTCAATAAATTAGAATATAATCAAAAAGTTAATTTATTTCAGTAACTCAATAAAAAAAAGGAAATGCATATATTATATAGAGTCATTACACACAGGGTGATCTATTTCAATTCTTTATTTCTCTTAGGGGTACTTTGCACACAGAGATAAATCTGCGGCAGATCTGTGGTTGCAGTGAAATTGTGGACAATCAGTGCCAAGTTTGTTGCTGTGCACAAATGTAACAATATGTCCATATGTCCATGATTTCACTGCAACCACAGATCTGCCAAAGATTTATCTCTGTGTGCAAAGTACCCCTTACTGTTGATGACTATGGCTTACAGGCAATGAAAACCCAAAAGTCGTTATCTCAGAAAATTAGAATATTATATAAGACCAACTGAAAAAATGATTTTACACTCAAAAATGTTGGCCTACTGAAAAGTCTGTACAGCAAACGCACTCTATTCTTGGTCGGGGCTCCTTTTGCATGAATTACTGCATCAGTGCTGCGTGGCATGGAGGCAATCAGCGTGTGGCACTGTTGAAGTGTTATGGAAGCCCAGGTTGCTTTGATAGCAGCCTTCAGCTCGTCTTCATTGTTGGATCTGATGTCTTTCATTTTCATCTTGACAATACCCTATAGATTCTTTATGGGGTTTAGGTCAGGTGAGTTTGCTGGACAATCAAGTACAGTGATACTGTGGTTATTAAACCAGTTATTGGTACTTTTGGCTGTGTGGACAGGTGCCAAGTCCTGCTGGAAAATGAAATTTCCATCTCCAAAAAGCTTGTCGGCAGAGGGAAGTATGAAGTGCTCTAAAAATTTCCTGGTAGACGGCTGCTCTGACTTTGATCTTGATAGAATGCAGAGGACCTACACCTACAGATGACATGGCTCCCCAAACCATCACTGATTGTGGAAACTTCACACTAGACCTCAAGCAGCTTGGATTGTGGTCTTTCCACTCTTCCTCCAGACTCTGGGACCTTGATTTCCAAATTAAATGCAAAGTTTACTTTCATCTGAAAACAACACTTTGTTGTCCAGTTCTTGTTCACCTTGGCCCAGGTAGACGCTTCTGGCATTGTCTATTGGTCATGAGTGGCTTGACACAAGGAATGCGACAGTTGTAGCCCATGTCCTGGATACGTCTGTGTGTGGTGGCTCTTGAAGCACTGACTCCAGCAGCAGTCCACTCCTTGTGAATCTCCCCCAAATTTTTGAATGGCCTTTTCTTAACAATCCTATCAAGGCTGCGGTTATTCTAGTTGCTTGTGCACCTTTTCCCTGTTTTTATTGAATTACTGAAATAAATTAACTTTTTGATGATATTCTAATTTATTTTGATGCACCTGTATGTGTCTTTTTTAGATAGTGTATATAGTGGTCTGGTTTCAACTGTATATACACTGCAATGGTTGCCAATCTGTATGCAGGAGGTGAGGCTTAGCACATGATTTGTTCAGATATAGCCAGCACACGTGACACAGATGTGCAGGTTTTAATGTTGTCATCCTCATCGGCTTGCTCTGGTGATGTCGAGTCTTAGCAACAGCACAGCACAAGAGAAAATGCTCAGTCTAGCACAAGTGCCGCTGACAGCGATTGTGTGCCCACAGAATCATACACTCTGTACGTGCCAGAATTTGCTTCTATCACGGGCGTTCATGTAGACACTCCAGGTATTAGGGAAGTTGATTTTTTAAAAATGTTCCCCTATAAAGAAATACTAAATTTAATGGTTGAGCAGACCAATTCATATGCTGCTCAATTCATTGCCGGCCACCCCACATCCTAATACTACAAAAGGACTAACTGGAGATCTGTTGATATGGCTGGTATTTTAAAATTTTTCGGCCTGCTTTTCAACTTGAGTCTGATGAAAAAAACCTACCATCAGATCTTATTTGTCATTTGACATATTGTGCGACTCCTCAATGTACAGAGAAGTAATGGCCCTGCAACGATTTGAGAGCATTCTGCGATTCCTACACTTAGCAAAAAATTCAAACTGCCCCCTTCTTAATGACCTCAGACATGACCAACATTACAAAAGTCAGGCCGTGAAAAATTATTTTTCTCAAATACAGTATATATCCCCGAAAAAAATATTTATGTAGACAAGTCTCTGGTCCTTTTGCATTTCAAGCAGTATTGGTCCTAATTTTGACTAAAAATCTATAAACTGTAAAAGTGATTCTGGCTACACACACACATTTAGGGTGTATGAGGAAAGAAACCCAAATTGTTCCTCCCGAATGCTCCCCTCACTGAACAGAGCTGGGAAAGTTGTCTGGGACAACTTGTACATAGATAACTATTATACAATTGTACCCCTATTCAGGTGTCTATCTTCCAAGAAAACAGTGACCTATGGCATAATACGCCAGAATCCAAGAGCGTTGCCGAAGACACTGGTCGCCCAGAAATTAAAGGCAGGCAAATAACCTAGAATAACTGGATTTATTTTTTTTTTATTTACCCTTGCCACCTTTTTCTACAGTCCCAGACAGAAGTTCTGTCGCTTATCCATGTTATGTAAATAAAAGCTTATAATCTGACTTTAAATTCATCCATTGGTTTCATAAATTACTCTTTTGAAAGCTGAAACCCTCCCAAATTTGGTTTAGGTTATGAAAATAAAGTTCATGCAAAGCTGAAATATTGATCATTTAATGAACACACAAAGGTCAAATTTTGTCAAGTCAAAAGTTTTGTCGCCTTGTCATATAATGCATCCAATCCTAGTTTACATCCTCACCTGTGCTCACTAAATGATCGGTTAATTAGTGGATGTGTATAAAAAGAAACCCAGCACCCCAGACCTTCAGTTGAATTTCAACTTGACCTCTGACAACAAGCCAAAAATCCACCCTGCGACCAAAGCCTTGATTATTAAGAGGCTGAAGAACAGATTCACTACAGAGGTGGCTGGCACCTTTAATGTGTCTCAGCATCAAGTACAAAGTATTAAAAAAAAGATTTAAAGAGACTGGAGTTGTTTTTGACAAGCCCAGGTCTGCCAGATCCCGCAAGACAACTGCTCAGGAGGAACGTTTGTTGGTTAGAAAATCCCAAGCTAGACCCTCTTCCACTGCAGCAGAGCTCCAAAAGACCTAGTCACCTCAAGTCCCCGTGTCAACTAGAACAGTTTGTAGGATTCTGTCTCGAAATGGCCTCCATGGTCGAATCAGTGCCCAGAAGCCAGCACTAAACAAAAGGCAATTAAAAAAACATGTGGCATTTGCCAAGTCCCACAGCCTGCTAAACAGATGGACGCTGGAAAAGTGGCAGAAGGTGGATTTCTCTGATGAATCTTCAGTTGAATTACACCACAGCCGCCGCAAATACTGCAGGAGACCTACTGGAGCCCGTAGGGATCCAGAAAACAGTTAGGTTTGGTGGTGGAAAGATCATGGTCTGGGTTACATTCAGTATGGGGTGTGCAAAATATTTGCAAGGTGGAAGGCAATATCAATAGCCTAAAATATCAAGAAGTATTAGCTACCTCTTAAATTCCCAATCATAAAAGGGGTCAAATTCTGCAGCAGGATGGTGCTCCGTCTCATACATCCATCTCTCCAACAAAGTTCCTCCTGGCAAAGATGATCAAGGTGCTCAAGGACTGGCCAGCCCAGGCACCAGACATGAACATCATTGAGCATGTTTGGGGTAGGATGAAAGAGGAAGCTTGGAAGACAAAACCAAAGAATCTAGATGAACTCTGGGAGGCATGTAAGACTGCATTCTTTGCTATTCCTGATGACTTCATCAATAAATTGTATGACTCATTGTTGAACCGCATGAGTCCGCTTCAGCGACTTCTACTCCGATCGCCAGGCGATGCCGTGTTCCTGCCATGGATGGTGCTGGTGATGGGAGAGGAGTTGATGCGGTGGGCGCAGGCTCCGCTCATCCACTGGGCTGGGTTTCCTTGGGATCTGCAGTACCACTAGCTGACTATAGGTGGCGTGTATCTTCCAGCTGAAGTTACCATCATTCAGCTACAGCCAATGGGAAGACACCACACCTTTCTTAATTCCCCTCCTGTTTGCTGACCACTGCCAGAGATAGTTCTGATATTCTGGCTCCAGTGCGGCCCTGTCCTGTTTTGTGATTTTGGTATTCTGACTTCTGCTTGTTTCCTGACTACGTCTCCTGCCTGCTGTTTATGTACCTCGCTGCCCGATCCAGATTTGACCTCTGCTACGTTTTCTGATTACGTCCTTGCCTACAGATTCTGTCCCTGTTCTGCAATTCATGGTTTGGCCCTGCCTGACGACTACTCTCTCGGACTGCTGCCTTCCACATGTAGTGATCTCCAGGGCCTTGTGTAATTCCAAATCCCTGTATAGGGGTTAAAGGGTATAAGGGTTCTGGGGGTCCTGCTTGGTGAAGTGGTTTCCCTCAAGCTTGTCCATTACAGCCCATCTGATTCTGTGGATCCAGGCAGGCATTACAAATGCACACCTTCAAGCTCATGGAAGTAACACAAAATATTTAATATGGCTCTAATAGCACCCCAACTTCATTCACCAATGTTATGCACCATCTCTTTTGTATTAGAAGTTAATTATTTGTTTGACTTTCACATTACTTTCTGTGGGCGACAAAACTTTTGTCTTGCCAAAATCTGACCTTTCTGTGTTCATTAATGATCAATATTTCAGCTTTGCAGCAACTTTATTTTCATAACCTAAACCAAATTTGGGAGGGTTTCAGCTTTCAAAAGAGTAATTTTATAAAACTAATGGATGAATTTAAAGTCATGTTATAAGCTTTTATTTACATAACATGGATAAGCGACAGAACTTCTGTCAGGGACTGTATTGTCTCTTTGTTCACTTTTTATTTCTTCATTGACCATTAGTAAGTTGGAATACAAAAACAAAATGAAAGTGTTAATTCTCATTGTACCCATAGATGCATACTGTGAGGGGAATTTGCTGAATTGGATACATTGATTCCCCTCCAGTTTATGACGTTGCCCTGCCATCTAAAGCAGTCATTTTGAATCTTTCTACTTTTTGGTGTTATAGACATGGCAGATTTTTATGGAAGATATGTCGACAAACAATGGGCTTTCTTATTGTATTATTAGGGTAAAACCCATTAGACCTACTGAAACGGTCTACATGTTGCATACTGTATTTTTATATATTCTGTAAAAGGAGGGGTTGTTGTGCCACATGTCAATTACTACCTTGCCAGGCAGGGATCTGTTATAGTGTGCCAGTATCGCATGGCAAATTTGTAGGGATTGATTGTGTTATAGAGATATACAAATAGTCCCTTTTTTTTTTTTTTTAAAAAAAAAAAAAGCAGCAGCCCTGGATGTTGTTTTATCCTGAACATGCTCAGCTTTGCAACATTGTTACATTACACTCCTCCATTTTGAACATGTTGACTTTCAATTCAATGCAATTTTTTTTCCAGCCCCTACAAAATAACACTGGTATGCTTTGTAAGCACTCTATGTACTGGCAAATGTGATGCTGGGTACATTGTACCCCAAATATAAATATATATATATATATATATATACATATATATATATATATATATATATATATATACACATATATGTGAATCTATGACAAAAATGCCCAGGGTGCTCATCCCTTCTGGGCCCAATCGTTCAATCACACTATTGTAATCAGATTACGTTTGAGCACAGGAAAAATAGCTCTATAATTTTGGGGTCCATTTCATTACTTCCTACTGCTATGTATGAAATATTTGTCCTAAAATGGACACTTTTCTGGAAAAAAAAAAAATAATATTTTTTCATATGTATTTTTAACTAAATCATTTAATAAAATGTGGGCTCAAAAGTCTCTTTACACCCATGAATTAATTCTATAGTGAATGTTGTTTAGAAAATGAGGGAGTTGTGAAGTTCCTGCAGTTTTAGCATAGCAAGAACTTGTGTTGCAAAATTCAAATAGTACTCTATCCATTCTGTGCTCTGCTGTTTGTTCAAACAGATTTCTGATCACGTGGTGTAAAGCTACAATCTTAAGAAAGTGGGTAACAAATTGAGTGATCCATTCTTATATGTTACATCTTTAAACAAAAAATTGTGGCTAAAACATTTTCGGGAAAAAATTTAAAATATATGATGACCTAATGTTATCACATTGTATGTAGTACCTGTCTGTTCAAAAGTTTCATTCACTATACCACTGGATAAAATCATTGAGGGGTGTAACTTCCAAAATGGGGTTAGTTGTGTTTGTGGGGAGTTTCTCCTGTTAACGCACCTCAGGAGCCCTGCAAATGCAACATGGTGCCCGCAATCTATTTCAGCAAAATTTGTTTTCCAAAATTCAAATATTGCTCCTTCTGTTCCCAGCCCAGACATTTGTCCAAAAAGAGTTTTCTGATCCCATGTGGAGTATCGCCAAGCTCAGAAGAAAGTGGATAACAAACTAATTGGTCAATTTTTCATGTTACCTTTTGCAAAAGTAAAAAATTGGGGTAGTCCCTGGGAGTTATAAATCCTTACTATACCCCAGGATAAATGTTTTGAGGGGTATAGATTCCAAAGTGGGTTTCTACTGTTTAGGCCCATCAGGGGTTCTCCAAACGCAACATGCTATCCGCTAATGGTTCCAGCCAATTTTGCATTCCAAAAGTCAAATAGCGCTCCTTCCCTTCTCAGCCCTGCCGTGCGCCCAAACAGTAGTTTCCCACCTCATATGGAATGTCTGCATTTTCAAAAGAAATTGCACAACAAACTGTAGTGACTTTCTCTTTTTACTCTTTTGAAAATGGAACATTTTTGTGGGAGAAATAAGATTTTTTTATTTTCTCAGCTCAACGCTTTAAAATTCTGTATATCACCTGTAGGTTCAAAGTGCTCAGCACATATCTAGATAAATTCCTTGAGGTTCCCAAAATAGAGCCAATTGTGGGGAATTTCCACTGTTTAGGCACCTTAGGGGCATGGTGTCCACAAACGAGTCCATCCAATTTAGTGTTCCAGAAGTTGAATGATGCATAAAATTTCAGTTTGAAAATAATGAAAGTTTCAAATTATTTGCAATTGTTTTATTTTTTCATAAATAAACACGTATAATATTGACCAAAATGTACCACTATCATGAAGTACAACATGTCATGAAAAAACAGTCTCATAATCACTGGATAATCTTGAAGTGTTTCAAAGTTATTACATCATAAAGTTAGGCTAGTCAGATTTAAAAAATGAGTCTCAGTCAATGTTTAAAGTGGCTAAGAGGTTAAATGAAAACAACATTTGTAAAACATCTCAATTTATTCAATATCAAGTATGAGAACAACACACAAAATACACACATACTAACATGCCTTTGCATGCTATCAGTGAGATTATTAATTGTTGTCTGAGGAATGTTCTGCTACTCTGAATGCACTTTCATCAAGATCTGCTGCTGTAAGCTACTTTTGCAAAGGTTAACCAATGACATCCCAGATGTACTCAATGGGAGACAAGTTTCGAGGCCATGGTAATACGTTTGGGCCACGCTAGCTGCCCACTGCAGCACATGCAACAAGCGGACGGGTGTGTTGAAAAACATCTACTTTGGAGAAACAGACGTACGATTGGGTCCACAACCAAATCAATGTAATGCCAACCTGTTAGTGTACATACCAGGCATAAAGATTAAAAGGGGCCCTGTTGTATGCCATCCAACTCCAAGGAGTAGGACTGGTGTTCTGGCTTTTCTACAGCGTTGCCCATGTTGACTCGTCAGATTGACACAATGTAGTGATCCATTCTTTACTGTAAATGAAATTACACATCACATACCAAGGCTTAAGTGTCAAACAATGCCCGCAGAAATCATCAGAAGACATTTGCACAACATTGGGCTATGAGCCAAACATCCAGCTACAGGTGCTCCATTGACTTCATACCACCGCTCTCAAAGGCGATCATTTGGCAGAGCAACATGAAAATACAACCTCTTCAGTGATGAGTCCTGCCTTTGTCATAGACACAATCATAGCCGCTTATTGCTCTGGAGACCATGTGGTCAATGCTATGAAAAGGCCTTCACAAGGGATCATTAAAACATCCCAAGAGCCATTTTTTAACACAAAATGCCAGCTGCATATTGCTGGTACTATGTGAACAGCATTCTTTATATAAACATGCTACCATGGCCTGTAATGACTCTGAGTTTGTCGTTCATCAAGCACAACTGGGACGTCATCGGTCAGCAATTGAAAGGGAGCCACCAGCAATGTATGTTGATGATTTGCGTGTTCAAATGCATCCAGCATGGAAAAACATTCTTCAGACATCCATTAAATAACCTCAATGTTATTATGCTATGGCATGTTAGAGTGTCTCAATCTATTTACATCATTTCACAACTTGTTGAGGAGTGTAGGTTTTTGTGTGTATATAAATAATATATAAATACAGTTGAAACCAGAAGTTTACATACACTATCTAAAAAGACACATATGCAGGTTTTTCTCACTATCTGACATGAAATCAGAATAAACCTTTACATACATTTCATTAGTATTTGGTACCATTGTACCAAATACTAATGACATGGGTCAAACGTTTTGTATCTCCTTCCACAAGCTTCTCACAATAGTTGATAGGAATTTGGGCCCATTACTCCTGACAGAACTGGTTTAAATGAGCCATGTATGTAGGTAGCCTTGCACGCACCTGCCTTTTCAGCTTTGCCCATAAATTTTCAATAGGATTGAGTTCAAAACTTGGTGATGCCACTCCAAAACATTGACTTTGTTATCCTTAAGTCACTTTGTAACAAGTTTGGCAGTATGCTTCAGGTCATTGTGGAAAACCCATTTCCACCCTAGCTTTAAGTTCCTGGCAGATGTCTTGAGAAGTTGCTTCAGTATTGTCACATAATCTTCTTTCCTCATGATGCCATCTATTTTGTGAAGTGCACCAGTCCATCAAAACAACCAAGCAGCAAAACAACAAACAGAAGCACAACATGATGCTGCCACTCCGGTGTTTCACAGTTTGGATGGTGTTCTTAGGCTTCAAAGCTACTCCCTTTTCCTTCCAAACATAACAATGGCTTCTTCCTGGCAGAGTGACCTTTCAGCCCATGTTGATACAGTATTTGTTTTACTGTGGATAATGACACAATCTTACCACCTTCCGCCAGCATCTTCACAAGGTCTTTTGCTTTTGTTTTTGGGTTGATATGCACTTGTTTAACCTCCTTACCCCTTTTGAAAATTAAAAACTTTGGGCCAAAGTAGCATTTTTCTGGAAAAATGGTAATTTTTCATTTACTCAGCCTAATGTTATACCATTATGTGAGTCGCTCAAGGGTTAAAACTACAATGAATTTCTCAAGAGTTGTAGTTTCCAAAATGGGGACACTTGTGGGTGTTTCTGCTGTTTTGGCATGTCAGGGCTCTTCAAATGTGACATGGTATCACATAATTTATGGACATCTATGGTTTGATTTCTTTGCTATGTGGATTGGATGGGTTGTTACCAACATCTTGTGAGAAATCCATGTCAATAGCACCCTTAGAAACATATTTCTACATATATATAATATAAATGTATATAAATATTCATATTATATACATAGTGAAATAGGGCTTTATATGAATATGACTTCCTGGTCATGATGAAATTTCTGGTTATTATTACAAAATTGTAAACTTCATACTTTAATTTCTGTAAAAAAAAATCTAGACAGATAATAATAATAATAATAATAATAATAATAATAAATGAAGCACCATGATAAGGAATTGCTATTACTCATTTATATTAATAATAATATTTTAGTAATTAAGTAGGTTTGATAAACATAATTAAAGATGTAGTTAATCAACAGTGTATTATGCATAGGCTGAATTATATCTGCAGTCTAAAATATAAAAAAACCAAGCACTTTTTAAATATCCTACAAAGTCTAGATTTATGTTTTACAATCTGAGTCCAGGTAATGTGCATCTTTTTTCTTTTGTTCATTCTAGAGATGATTTTACCCCTCCCAAGAATCTGTTAGGAGAAAGAATTTAACTCATTCCTTAATAAAAATTCCTGGTGAACATCTTTGGTCCTTTCTACATAACCCAGTAAATTTCTACCATGATATAAAGTGGCGTCTCCCCACCTCCTCCCCTGGGGTAGAAGCAAAAGATTTATACTCTATAGAACCAAAGACCCTTCAATGCCCCCAGCCCCCGACTGACCTAGAAACTAGCCGACCCTGAATAATACAGAGTAAAGGCTGCATAAAACATGAATACCCTGCCATTGTGTATTTATATGTCACATTTAATGCATTGTATCACCAAATATTTAGGAAAGAGAAATATGGATAAGCTATAATGTGGAATGAATTCTTTTTCTAATAATGGATCATAAATTAATATCTATTCTCCTTAAAGACATTCCTTATTTTAATAAAGTTGAGAATATGCAGTGCTTTATCTAATCAGATAGATCTTCTTTTAAGAGTCTTACCACACTGACCTCTGTTTGCATGCACTACCTGCAGGATTGCCTGGTGAGCAGAGCTAGCCTAAGGTGGAATGGTTATTACTGCCCCCATATACATCAGATTTCATCAGGCACATGCTCACTCATCAAGACAGGCATATCCACATGCTGTACACTCCCTCATCACAACAGAAGGGCCAAACCAAAAATTTACTCACCCACTCAGGTGTATACTTATCGGAAAAGCCGGGGTGACATGATGGCATCTGCACCCATGTGATCACTCATGCACGCTAAGGGCAACATCACCCACTAAGGGCTCATGCAGACGTCTTTGTCACAAACAAGTTCTATCTGTGTTTTTCAAGGATAGTACTCATACCGATTATATTCTATGGGGCTGTTCACGTCAATGTATTTTTGTGGACCAGGTGGTGCGCACAAAATTACAGAAATGGGTCTGATTTTGATGCAAGCCATGGAAAAAAAATCCCACACCACTCTAATCTTTGATAGGAAAACCGTCAGAAACCTAGTCATTTTTTTTTTATCTGAAAAAACCTGATGTTGGTAAAAAGACACAGACGAAATCTGATGAAAATTGGATCAAAAACACTGATGAAACTTACTTGGACTGATTTTAGCGTACTATAAAAATCACTGATGTTTGAATCAGCCCTTCTACTTATTATAGATAACTCCCTCTATTTAAGGGTACCCTCACACACAAACATGAGCAGGGCCGCCATCAGGGCATTACTACTGTGCCTGGTGTAGGGGGCCCGGTGAAGAGGGGGGGGGCCCGGACAGGCCCGGGGTAATTACTTATCTTTATTAAGCCCCCGGCAGGATGGGCCCCTCCTCTTCACCAGGCCCCAGTCACAGCAGCAGCAGAGGGGCCCAGCGTTGTCACTTTACTTCCTTACATGACTAATTTGCATGCGACGGGGCGGAGCATGCAAATTAGCCATGTGGTGGAGTGGAGGTAGGGTGATTGGAGAAGAGCAGGGCGCGTCATCGCTGGGCCTTGCAGCAGGACGTGAGGTCATCACTCTGAGACCTCATTACACTCCTGCAAGTAACAGCGGCAGAGGTGGAGGGAGAGGACGCGGTAGCCAGTGAGGACAGATAAGCACTGTGAGCTGAAGACAATCGCCGGGTGGGGTGGCGTGGCGTGGCCCGCCCAGCCCTGCCCCGCCCGTTGATCTCTGCCCGGGGGCCCGCTCGTTGATCTCAGCTCGGGGGGGGGCGCTGATCTCAGTTGGGGGGGGCGGGAGCGGCGCTGACCTCAGACTGGGGGGGCCTGCCGACCCCAGCCCCTGCCTTACCTCAGCTAGATGCGCGGGAGAGCGCTGAAATGCATCACGGGCAGGTGAGTATAATGTGAATCATGTGTTATGTGCTGTCTGTATGTGTGTCCTGTATAGTGTGCAATATGTACCTGTCTGCCTGTGTATCCAGGCAGCCTGCCTGTGTATACCGCCAGCCTGCCTGTGAATACCGCAAGCCTGCCTGCATATACCGCCAGCCTGTCTGTGTATACCGTCTGTGTGTATACCATCTGTCTGTGTACTGTATATATGTATATCATACATACATGTTTTTGCAAGAGTGGCAGTGAGACTGTAGGAAATTTGAGGGGTGGAGGCAGAGCTGGGGTGGAGCCTGGGCGGAGTTCCAAGGGGGCCCGAAAATTTTGCCAGTATGGGGCCCTGAAATTTCTAGTGGTGGCCCTGCACATGAGTGTATGAATCTCGCATTGCACTCGGACCACTGTTATTCAATGAAGGAGAGCAGATGGTCAGCTCTTTTCTCATCCAGATTCTGGATGAGAGAAAAGTCTCAGCATGCTGCGATTGTTTGAGAGAGCTGTGTGACTCGCACCCATACAAGTCTATGGGTGTGAGTGAAACATCAGACTGCACTCGAATGATATCCAAGTGCAGTGCGATAATTGTATCAGCTAACAATGGAGGAGATGGGGAGATTGACCCCTCCCTCTTCTCTGCAGCTCCCGCCCCCTCCTCCACGGCTGCAGGATTGGGTCACAATCGCTTGACACTCTGCTCACACTGGCAGCACAGCGAGAGCTGAGGGTCATTAGCATATTGCATCTGATGCACTCGCATTGGATGCTATACATTCATGTGCATCCAGCCTAATAATAAATATCCAGATCTGTAAATATGAGGGGCTGCTGATAAGTCTTTGGCTTTACCCAGAAAGAAATGAGATAGGATGATGAAAATTTACATTTATTTCACATACTCGCCACTGATGACAACACACTTCTTACATCGGTATTCCAAGTTCTGTAAGCCTAGCAAAAAGAAGGATTTTGGTTGTGCTTCAAACCAGGCATCCATAGCAGCCATGGCATCAGAAATGGTGTGAAATTTGTTACCCTTGAGGTGTTTCTTCAGGTTTGGAAACAGATGATAGTCGGAGGGAGCTAGATTTGATGAATAAGACGAGTGGTCAACCAGCTGGAAGCCCAGCTCTGCTAGTTTTGCCTTGGTCGCTTGTGCAGTGTGAGCAGAGGTGTTGTCTTGCAGGAAGAAAAAAAGTGTTTTCAGCTCACCTAGTATAAAGTTGTCCCAGGACTTCAGTAGGAGTGCATGCGGTCCACTGAACAGGCCAGTCCAGAGGTAGAGTTAGAAGCAATGAGTAGCAGGGAAGGACCCAGCACTGATGCACGTAAAAATAAAAATAAAATCCAAGACTTTATTAGGTCATCTTAAAAACATTATTAGGGTAAAGGCTCCATAATATGTGCCCAAGCGTTTCGGACTATAAAAATAAAAACAAAGTCCTTAATCATTGTTTTTATTTTATATTCCGAAACGCGTCAAGTTTCAGGCTTGGGCGCATATTCTGGAGACTTTACCATAATAATGTTTTTAAGATGACCTAATAAAGCCTTGGATTTTATTGTTGTCTTGCAGGAACAAGATTCCTTTGGACAGCTTACTGCACCATTTGGCTTGAGAACTGCCTTCAATTGGTCCAAAAGTTCAATGTAATACTTTGCATTGATGGTGGAACCCTTTTGAAGGTAGTCCACTAGAAGCACGTCATCCTTATCCCAGAACACATTTTTGCTCCCTGAACTTCTTTGGATGAGGAGAACCACTCCCCTCTTTTGACTGTTCCTTGTTTTTGAGGTCGTATAAATAAATCCAGGTCTCATCCATAGTGATCAGTCAATCCAGGAAGTTTTTATCAGTCCGGAAATGCTGACAAATGAACCGGGAACTTTTCACTCGCATGCTTCTATGATCTGTTGTCAAACATTTGGTGACCCACTTTGCAGATAGCTTCCCCATGTCAAAATGTTTTTGGATAATGACACAAACACGTTCATGATGTCTGCTATTGCTTTACCACAAATTCATTGATTCTCCAGAATGAGGTTGTGCACAGCCTTGACAATCTCCGGAACAACAACTAATCTCGGTCATCCAGGATGTTCCTCATCATTGGTGCTGAAGTGGCCCGTTTTAAATTTGGCAACCCAGTTCTTAACTGTGGAATATGAAGGGCATTGATCCCCCAATGTCTGCGACATATCACCATGAATATCCTTTGTGGACTTTCCTTGCAGAAACAAGATTTTTATCACTCCTCTGCTCACAGTTGCTATGAATATCGCATTAGACTCTGCCATTTTGTTTTCCTGTGCGTAAAACACTGTTGCCATTAGCAACAAATACCAAATTTTCAAAAGATATATTAGACACATTCAAGTGATGTAACATTCGTTACCATAGAAACAAACCAAAAATCACAAAGCCAAAGACTTATCAGCAGCCCCTCGTACAAGGGCATTCACCACGAATTGATAAAAGGATGGATGTTTTTGTTTTGATATATATATATATATATTCAGACTGTGACTGTCCCATTTATATGAATGAAGTGCATGCCAAATCCACATTGCAGTGATAACCCCTTTCAAATAATGGAACTGATTTTGGATCAGATTAAGTCTTGAAACAATACGTTGCATATCCCTCCAAAGAACAATATGATTATGGCATCTTCAACATGAAGCATTGGAGACCTGGTACAGCTTATAGAATATTTGGAAAAGGTCTCATTCAGACAAACGCGTGACTTGTAACCATTCTGTTTTTTTTTACGGATACAACACGTACCCATGATAATGTAGCGCCCCACGATCAGCACAGCACTCTAAATCGGATGCAGTAACCTGTAGCAGCTGAGGCCTCAGGGGTGCCACAATATTCTATGGTACTATTCACATGTTCATATTTTTTGTGGTATCATGAATGATAGGGGCAAACTCAAGTCTTTAGGTTTGTGAAAAACACATACAGCACACACATGGCATCCTTGTGCTGAACGTATTTAACATTGCAAAGTATAGGGGAAGCTTTGTAATTTATTTCGCCATCCTACGGACCAATGTTATTCAACTAGGCTGTTGAGATGACAGTTAAATTCACATGGGACAAATGTCTGCATGAATAAAACTTGCAGGATGCATTTATGTACTCCGGTTTTTGGATGAGTAGCAAAAAAAAAAAAAATCAGATCTTATTATATGGATCAACGGAATAACAATTGAATTTATAGATGCATTTCAATTATTAACAGAGAAAACTGTATTTACCACTGTAAATTTTACCTGCTGATATATTAAAATAGATGCCATGCAGATAAAATACAGATGACAATACACATGAAAAAAAAAATTCTAGATGAAAATTGGTCAATTTTTTTTATTAAACATGTCACCAGTTTTCTAAGGACATATATTTCTAAAAGGGGCCATCAACATAAATTTCTCCCCACATATCAGTAACAATCCATGCAATCCACACAGCCAAGGAAATCAAACCATAGATGGCTATAATTTTAGTGATGTGTAATAATGAGAAATTACACAGGGAAAAAGTATTGAACATGCTTACTAAAATGTATTTAATACTTTGTACAAAGGCCCTTGTTGATGATGATGCCTCCTGTATCTAGAAACTAGTTGCATGCATTGCTCAGGTGTGATTTTGGTCTATTCTACTACACAAACACTCTTCAAATACTGTAGGTTCCATGAGCTCCTTTTATTAACTATGAGCTTTAGTTTCTTCCACACATTTTCTATTGAAGTCAGGCTGGGTGATTGGCTCAGCCATTCTAGCAGTTTTATTTTCTTTCTCGGAAAGAAATTAAGCGTTTCCTTGGCTGTGTGTTTGGGATCATTGTCTTGCTGAAATGTCCACCCTTGTTTCATCTTCATCATCCTGGTAGATGACAGCAGATTTTTATCAAACATGTGGACTTTTGTTCAGTCATCCTTCCTTCAAGTATATGAAGTTTGCCAGTGCCATATGCTGAAAAATAGACCTACACCATGGTGTTCCCACCTTTAAACTTCATGGTTGTTATGGTATTTTGAGGGTGATATCAAGTGCATTTTGGCCTCCAAACATGGAATATATTATGGCATCCAAAGAGTTAAATTTTGGTCTGATCTTAGGCTAGTTTCACACTACGTCTTTTTAACATCCGCTGAAAACGTTTTTTTAGCGGAAGTACGGATCCTGCTTTTACAGCAAATAACGTATGCAAACGCATATGTTATTTTGCAGGATCCTGCACTGGATATTTAGGGGCGGGCATTGGAGTCATGTGATCGGGAGTGAGGGGAACTAGACTGGGAGGAGGCTTCTG
>NC_134353.1:480864639-480902139 GCF_048569485.1 Anomaloglossus baeobatrachus | reverse complement strand
TTGTTGTGCCGTGACGCCATCAGGTCGACGTCCGGCATCCCCCAGCGGCGACAGATCTCCTGAAACACGTCCGGGTGAAGGGCCATTCCCCTGCGTCCATGCCCTGGCGACTGAGAAAGTCTGCTTCCCAGTTTTCCACGCCTGGTATGTGAACTGCGGATATGGTGGATGCCGTGTCTTCCACCCACGTCAGAATCCGCCGGACTTCCTGGAAGGCCTGCCGACTGCGTGTTCCCCCTTGGTGGTTGATGTATGCCACCGCTGTGGAGTTGTCCGACTGAATTCGGATCTGCTTGCCTGCTAGCCACTGCTGGAAGGCTTGTAGGGCAAGATAGACTGCTCTGATTTCCAGAACATTGATTTGAAGGGTGGACTCTTTCCGAGTCCACGTACCGTGAGCCCTGTGGTGGAGAAACACTGCTCCCCACCCTGACAGGCTCGCGTCTGTCGTGACCACCGCCCAGGATGGGGGTAGGAACGACTTTCCTTTCGACAATGAGGTGGGAAGAAGCCACCACCGGAGAGAGTCCTTGGCTGTCTGAGAGAGGGAGACATCCCTGTCGAGGGATGTCGACTTCCCGTCCCATTGGCGGAGAATGTCCCATTGAAGTGGACGCAGATGAAACTGCGCGAAAGGAACTGCTTCCATTGCTGCTACCATCTTCCCTAGGAAGTGCATGAGGCGCCTCAAGGGGTGCGACTGGCCCTGAAGGAGAGATTGCACCCCTGTCTGTAGTGAACACTGTTTGTCCAGTGGAAGTTTCACTATCGCTGAGAGAGTATGAAACTCCATGCCAAGATATGTTAGTGATTGGGTCGGGGTTAGATTTGACTTTGAAAAGTTGATAATCCACCCGAAACCCTGGAGAGTCTTCAGTGCCACGTTCAGGCTGTGCTGGCATGCCTCTTGAGAGGGTGCCTTGATAAGTAGATCGTCCAAATACGGAATCACAGAGTGACCTTGCGAGTGCAGGACTGCCACTACTGCTGCCATAACCTTGGTAAAGACCCGAGGGGCTGTCGCCAGCCCGAAAGGTAGAGCTACGAACTGCAGGTGTTCGCTTCCTACAACGAAGCGTAGAAAACGCTGATGCTCTGGCGCAATCGGCACGTGGAGATAAGCATCCTTGATGTCTATTGATGCTAGGAAATCTCCTTGAGACATTGAGGCGATGACGGAGCGGAGGGATTCCATCCGGAACCGCCTGGTTTTCACGTGTTTGTTGAGCAGCTTTAGATCCAGGACGGGACGGAACGACCCGTCCTTCTTTGGCACCACAAACAAATTGGAGTAAAAACCGCGACCTCGTTCCTGAAGAGGAACGGGAGTCACCACTCCTTCCGCCTTTAGGGCGGACACCGCTTGCAGAAGAGCATCTGCTCGGTCGGGAGGTGGAGAAGTTCTGAAGAAGCGAGTTGGAGGACGAGAACTGAACTCTATCCTGTACCCGTGAGACAGAATGTCTCTCACCCAACGGTCTTTGACCTGTGACAGCCAAATGTCGCCAAAGCGGGAGAGCCTGCCACCGACCGAGGATGCGGAGAGAGGAGGCTGAAAGTCATGAGGAAGCCGTCTTGGTAACGGTTCTTCCGGCTGTCTTTTTTGGTCGCGATTGAGTCCGCCAAGAATCTGAGCCCCTCTGATCCTTTTGAGTCCTTTTGGACGAGGAGAATTGGGACCTGCCTGAGCCTCGAAAGGACCGAAAACCAGACTGTCCCCTCCTCTGTTGGGGTTTGTTTTGTCTGGGTTGAGGTAAGGATGAATCCTTACCCTTGGAGTGTTTAATGATTTCATCCAAACGCTCACCAAACAGTCGGTCACGAGAAAAAGGCAAACTGGTTAAGCACTTCTTGGAAGCAGAATCTGCCTTCCATTCTCTCAACCACAAGGCTCTACGTAAAACCACGGAGTTGGCAGACGCCACTGCCGTACGGCTCGTAGAGTCTAGGACAGCATTAATCGCGTAAGACGCGAATGCAGACATTTGAGAGGTCAAGGGCGCCACCTGCGGAGCAGATGTACGTGTGACCGTGTCGACCTGTGTAAGCCCAGCTGAAATAGCTTGGAGTGCCCATACGGCTGCGAATGCTGGCGCCAACGACGCTCCAATAGCTTCATAGATGGATTTCAACCAGAGCTCCATCTGTCTGTCAGTGGCATCTTTAAGTGCCGCCCCATCTTCCACTGCAACTAAGGATCTAGCTGCAAGCCTGGAGATTGGAGGGTCCACCTTGGGACACTGGGTCCAGCCCTTGACCACGTCAGGGGGAAAAGGATATCGTGTATCTTTAAGCCGTTTGGAGAAACGCTTATCTGGATAAGCGTGGTGTTTCTGGATAGCGTCTCTAAAGTCAGAGTGGTCCAGAAAAGTGCTCAATTTACGCTTGGGATACCTGAAATGGAATTTCTCCTGCTGTGAGGCTGACTCCTCCGCAGGAGGAGCTGGTGGAGAAATATCTAACATTCTATTGATGGACGCTATAAGATCATTCACTATGGCGTCACCATCAGGTGTATCCAGATTGAGAACGGTCCCAGGATCAGAATCCTGATCAGCCACATCCGCCTCATCACACAGAGAGTCGTCCAGCTGGGACCCTGACCAGTGTGATGAAGTTGAGGGCCGCTCATAGCGAGCCCGCTTAGGCCGTCTGGGACTGTCGTCCGAGTCAGAGTCGTCACCCTGGGGTGCATGCGACACCTCCTGAGCTCGGGAGTGTTCCAGCTGAGGGGGACCAGGGAGCAATGATTCAACAGTGCCCATGGTCTGAGTTACTGGTCTAGACTGCAATGTTTCAAGAATTTTAGACATAGTCATAGACAATCTGTCAGCAAAAACTGCAAACTCCGTCCCTGTCACCTGGACAGCATTCACAGGTGGTTCTCCCTGGGTCACCTCTAGCAGCGGCCCCGGCTGAGCAAGTGCCACAGGGGCCGAGCACTGCACACAATGGGGGTCAGTGGAACCTGCCGGTAGAGCAGCCCCACATGCGGTACAAGCAGCATATAAAGTCTGTGCCTTGGCACGTTTGCTTTTTGCAGACGACATGCTGTTGTCTGCCTTGAGTAACCTAGGAGGGTAATATAGCAGAGAGTCACCAGCGACCGTACAGTGTAATGTATAGCATGCAAGCACAAAAATACAAAAGTACACTTCGGCACAAGTGGGGGTGAGCCCTTGAGGGCTGCTTACCGCCCGCTGAAAAGCGGGTGTGAGGTCGCAGAATCCCGTGTCTGGGTCTCCCAGTCTCCCCTCTCCAGCTCAGCGTGCAGACAGGAATGGCTGCCGGCGTCCTGTGAGGAGGGGTGGACCGTGGGCGTGCCACAAACAAAGAGCGGGAAACTGGCGTCCCACTGTGCCCAGTGTGAGGGCTGGAGTATGTAAAGCAGACTCCAGCCCTCAGCGCTGATGGTCTGTACAGCGTCCCGCCCTCCCCCTGACTGGCAGGTCTGGGGGCGGGAACGAAACGAACTAGGCCGCAAAAGCCGGGGACTGTAGTAATAAGCGCGGCCGTCATACATGCACGGCTAGCGCGGAAGTCCCCGGCGCACCACAAGTCCCAGCCGCGTCGCAGTGAAAACTGACCCCAGCGGCCGGCGCGGCCGTTCGTACTAAGTCTACTCACTCAGCAGCGCTGTAGTGAGGAATGGCACAAGCGCAGCAGCGCTGATGTCCCCGGCGCACTAACACGCCCAGCATGCTGCGGTGTGCGCGCGGTATGTCCGGGGACACAGAGTACCTTAACGAAGCAGGGCCCTGTCCCTGACGATACTCAGCTCCATATCCAGCCGATTCTCCGGGGGCTGTGGAAGGAGCACGGTCTCAGTGCCTGGAGACCGGTAAAGTCCCACTTCACCCAGAGCCCTAATGGGGATGGGGAAGGAATCAGCATGTGGGCTCCAGCCTCCGTACCCGCAATGGGTACCTCAACCTTAACAAACACCGCCGACAGAAAGTGGGGTGAGAAGGGAGCATGCTGGGGGCCCTATTATGGGCCCTCTTTTCTTCCATCCGACATAGTCAGCAGCTGCTGCTGACTAAACAGTGGAGCTATGCGTGGATGTCTGACCTCCTTCGCACAAAGCATAAAACTGAGGAACCCGTGATCCCACGGGGGGGTGTATAGCCAGAAGGGGAGGGGCCTTACACTTTAGTGTAATACTTTGTGTGGCCTCCGGAGGCAGTAGCTATACACCCAATTGTCTGGGTCTCCCAATTAGGAGCGACAAAGAAATAGAGGTTATTAACTATTGTGTGACTTAACATCACAATTTTTGTGAGAGCTGCTTGTAGTATTGCTAGAGAGGCAAGTCAGAACTCCTGGTTGACTGCATAAGACCTTCAGGAAGATTTAGCAGACTCTGGAGTTGTGGTACATTGTGCTACTGTTCAACGACACCTGCACAAATATGGCCTTCATGGAAGAGTCATCAGAGGAAAACCTCTCCTGCATCCTCACCATAAAATTCAGGGTCAGTATGCAAAAGAACATCTAATCAAGCCTGAGTCCTGTGTGGACCGACGAGGGTAAAAAAGAACTCTTTGGCCACAGTGATCAAACGTATGTGTTCAGAAAAAAAAAAAACAAAAAAAACAAAGCACAGAATTTCATGAAAGGCCGGAGTGACACTTGAGTGACTCCTCGCATTACCAGACACAGCCGCACACAATCTTGTCAGGAGTGGGTCGGCTGCATTTATTATTGTGCAGTTCAGATGCTAGTGTCCAAAGAGTGTGCGGCCGTGCCAGGTGATGAGTCACTTGCACATTTGACTCTGGCCAAAATAACATATCAACCATTAAGCATGGAGTTGATCATCATTATTTAGGATTGTGTTACAGCAAATGACATGGAACATTTCATGGGTAGAGGGAAGAATGAATTCAATGAGTGGTCAACAAAATTTATATGCAAACAAAATTTGTAATTTAAAAAAAAAAAAAAGCTGAAGTTGAAAAGAAGATAGCTTCTACAAACTGATAACGATTCTTAATGTGACTCCCTAGCACCGCCAGGTCGTCACAGAGAAACATTACACCCCACACAACACCATCCCACATCAAGTACCACCTGCCACAAAACCCTAGCCACCCCCCTCAGGGTAGGAAGGACATCGGTGGGCGGGACTAGGCGGATTGGGAAGGCCCACCTAGGGGTCTTGAGAATCCAGGGGAGTGAACCAGTGAGTTCAAGTTGAAGTGTCAGTGAGAGAGTTCAAGTGAAGTGGAGTTGAGTGAAGTCAAAGCGGAGCCTAGTGGAGAATAGCCAGGGTAGTGGCCCTGGTCTACTGGCTAGGTGGCAAGCAGTGGACCGTGTCCAAAGGAGACAGGAGTTTGGTCGCGGGAAATCCAAAGTGGACTGGGGCAGGGTTGGAGCCCGCCGGTACAGACAGCGGAGATCTGGTCTGGAAACCGTGCACAGGCGGGGTACCTGGACCCTAGTTAGAAGCCGGTTGCAAGCCCCTTCTCTAATTAACCAGGCCGGGGACAAGGTTCCAGACGTTGTTCCAGCGTGTTAGCCCAGATAGAGCGAAACAGCAGCCCAACCCAGTGGATAGGGTATCCGCAACAACCCACTGAGATCCCACGTGTTAGTTTTCACAAGCACATCTCCCAACCAAAACAGAACCGGGAGAGGACTTCCCAGTCCCACACGAGGTTGTCCAAACGAAGAGAAAAGTATGTAGTGCCGAAGGAAGGGACATTGGTACACCAGCCGGATGTGGGAACTGTATACACCCGGAGGCGGCAGCCGGCCACTTGCACCTTGGGTTACTAGCGGACTTGTGTGCAATCATTTAATCATGAGTACACCAACACCCTCCTGTCTGGCGCACCACCACCCGCAGCCATCACCTCCCGTGTTCTGGACACTGAGCCCCGGGGCATCCACCCCTACCCACGGAGGGGTCAAACTCCTAGCTGCAGCTCCATCGCCCCCGGGTGCTCCCAACAGCAGCGGTGGTACTCCACCTTACCACACACCGTGGGTGGCGTCACGAGTATCTACAACAATCCCCTGTACATATTACATCCCCTTTTTATTTGAGTTTCCGCACGACCCATGGGTCCGGAGATCCCTCGAGCCACTGCAGATCCAGATCCTAGCAGCCCAGCTGCTGACGTTGGGGCAGCACATTAATACACGTAAAAATCCATGACAAACTCTCTCAAAAGGCGCAAGTTGAAGGTTTTACAATGGCAATAGCCCTCACAGTCCCCTGATCTGATCATCATTGAAATTCTGTTTCTAGACCTGAAAAGAGCAGTGCATGGAAGACTATCCAGGAATCTCACATAACTGGAAGACTTTTCCAAAAGGAAGAATGAATGAAAATTCCTCAAACAAGAATTGGAAGACTCTTTGCTGGCTACAAAACGCGTTTACAAGCTGTGATACCCGCCAAAGGAGGGCTACTAGGTACTAACCTAAAATACAAAAAGGAAATGTGTCATCCAACCGTTTACAGATCATTTCATCTTAAACTTGATTAAATTTTCACAACAGTAATTTTGACCAGGGGTGCCAAAACTTTTCCATGCCACTGTCTATTTGATGTTTTATATATTCTTATTCATTGGCAACAAAGCAGTGCATACAATGTTGTCAAGATTAATGCAATGTCCTGGCTACTGTCTATAATGCATTTGGCTATATTTATTGAAAGGGAATCTGTCAGCAGGTTTTTGCTAGGTAATCTGGGGACAGCATGCTGTAGGGGTTACCACACATACCCCCTCCTATGCTGAGTACTTTAACCTGACTGTTTTACCACTAGGACATTATCACACTGACAAGCTGGATCATGTCATGTTGTCAGAGTCCACCACCTCATGTGATTAACACCTTGCTATCTATAGAAAATGAACATGCAAAGCCTGGTACGGGAGCATGTAGCAGAGCTTTTTCAGCTCTGCTACATGCTAAATCTAAAAACGGTCAGAATAGCTGTGTACAGTAATAAAAGCGTTACGCTGTTGGATTCAGGGACCCTGCCTAGATCACGCTGCCATCATATGAAGTAGCAAACAGCTGTCAGATCCCTATAATAAAATATATATATATATATATATATATATATATATATATATTATATATATATATATTATATATTATATATATATATATATATATATATATATATATATATATATATATATATATATATATATATATATATATATATATATATATATATATATATATATATATATATATATATATATATATATATATATATATATATATATATATATATATATACACATACATACATACATACATACATACACACACACACACACACACACACACACACACACACACACACACTTGTGCTCAAAAGTTTACATACCACAGCATATTTGTTTACTTTCTTGGCCTTTTACAGAGAACATGAATGGTAACACTATTAAATCATAATGACAACCAAAAACATCCAAATGACCCTGATCAAAAAGTTCACATACCCTGGTGATTTTGGCTGTTGACACAAATGGTTTGAATGGCTAATAAAGATAACATCCTCACCTGTGACCTGTTTCCTTCTAATCAGTGTGTGTGCATAAAAGCTGAGTGAGTTTCTGGGATCCAGACAGACTCTTGCATCTTTCATCCAGCCACTGACGTTTCTGGGTTGTGAATCATGGGGAAAGGAAAATCATTGTCAACAGATCTATGGGAAAAGATAGTTGAACTGTACAAACCAGGAAAGGGATACAAAAAGATATCCAAGGAATTGATAATCAGTTCGAACACTGCTGACTGGTATTTGCAAATTGAAAATCAGGGGCTCTGTAAAAACCAAACCACGATCAGGAAGACAAACAACAGGTTCAGCCACAACTGCCAGGAATATTGTTTGGGATGCAAAGAAAAACCTACAAATATCAGCTGAAATACAGGACTCACTGAAAACTAGCATTGTGGCTGTTTCAAGATGCACAATAAGAAGATGAGAAACTGGGGAAAGAAAAGCGCAATAGGGTCTTACCCCAAAAAGGGAGGAAGATATGTAATAAAAACACTCACCTATAATGGTTGTGCCAGTCACAACCACTATACAGGCATATATAAGATCCAGGTCCAGGCAGCAGTCCCAAAGTTGGCTGATAACAGAGAGTGATAGAAGAAGGGTCTTAATTCCGCGCCAAGGACTCTATGGATCCAGGAAGAGATTAATGCTTCTTTAATAACATGCACAAGTCTACGCGTTTCTGGAGACACAGCTCCCTTCATCAGGACATTGGCAAGAGAACATCAAATCAATTTGATGTTCTCTTGCCAATGTCCTGATGAAGGGAGCTGTGTCTCCAGAAACGCGTAGACTTGTGCATGTTATTAAAGAAGCATTAATCTCTTCCTGGATCCATTGAGTCCTTGGCGCGGAATTAAGACCCTTCTTCTATCACTCTCTGTTAAGATGCACAATAAGGAGGCACTTGAAGAAAAACGGACTGCATGGTCAAGTTGCCAGAAGAAAGCCATTACTGGTAAAATGGCACAAAGTATCTCGCCTACAAAACGCCAAAAAATCACAGAGACAAGCCTCCAAACTTTTGGAACAAGGTAATTTGGAGTGATGAGAACAAAATCAAACTTTGGCCACATCTATAAATGTGACATTTGGAGAGGTGTAAACAAGGCCTATGATGAAAGGAACACCATTCCTACTGTAAAGCACGGAGGTGGATCGCTAATGGTGTGGGGGATATGTGAGCTACAAAGGCACAGGAACCTTGGGTCAAACTTGGAGGAAAGGTGAATGCGGCTTATTATCAGCAAATACTGGAGGCAAATTTGCACTCATCAGTCCGGAAGCTACGACGTACTTGGACATTCCAATAATAAAAAAAACACAAGGCCTAGGCGACCTGTCCTTGGCTAATGCCGAACAAAGTGAAGGTTCTGGAGTGGCCATCTGTCTCCAGACCCCAATATCATTGAGCCACTCTGGGGAGAACTCAAGCACGCAGTTCATGCAAGCAAGCCCAGGAATTTACAGGAACTGGAAACTTTTTGCTAAGAATGGGCAGCTTTACCATCTGAGAAAATAAAGAGCCTCATCCATGGGCAGCTCAGTGGTTAGCACTGCAGTCTTGCAGCGCTGGGGTCCTGGGTTCAAATCCCACCACGGACAATATCTGCAAGGAGTTTGTACGTTTTCCTCGTGTTTGCATGGGTTTCCTCCAGGTGCTCTGGTTTCCTCCCACACTCCAAACACATACGGACAGGGAATTTAGATTGTGAGCCCCAATGGGGACAGTGTTGTCAATGTATAAAGCGCTGTGGAATTAATAGTGCTATATAAAATTGTCATTATGATATAAAAAGAGAAAACCGTAATTTGACAATAAATGGCTTCACCCAACCATTAAACATGAGTGGGGAGAAAAAAAAAAGGGTTATTCATATTCTCTGTGAAAAGGCCAAGAAAGCAAAAAAAAAAAAAATAAATCTGCACGGATATGTAAATGTTTGAGAACACCACACAACAAATTATATATATATATATATATATATATATATATATATATATATATATATATATATATATTTGTTGTGTGGTGTTCTCAAACATTTACATATCCGTGCAGATTTTTTTTTTTTTTTTTTGCTTTCTTGGCCTTTTTACAGAGAATATGAATAACCCTTTTTTTTTCTGGGTGCTGAATATATGTATATATGTATATATATAATATATATACACTAATATATATATATATATATATATATATATATATATATATATATATATAGTGTATGTGTGTATATATATTATATATATACATATATACATATATTCAACCCCCTGCAGATTTAGCAGGTTTACACATTCGGAATTAACTTGGCATTGTGACATTTGTACTGTAGATCAGCCTAGAAGTGTGAAATGCACTGCAGCAAAAAAGAATGTTATTTCTTTTTTTATTTATTTTTTTTAAATTGTGAAAAGTTTATTCAGAGGGTCATTTATTATTCAACCCCTCAAACCACAAGAATTCTGTTTGGTTCCCCTTAAGTATTAAGAAGTATTTCAGGCACAAAGAACAATGAGCTTCACATGTTTGGATTAATTATCTCTTTTTCCAGCCTTTTCTGACTAATTAAGACCCTCCCCAAACTTGTGAACAGCACTCATACTTGGTCAATATGGGAAAGACAAAAGGAGCATTCCAAGGCCATCAGAGACAAGATCGTGGAGGGTCACGAGGCTGGTAAGGGGTACAAAACCCTTTCCAAGGAGTTGGCCCTACCCGTCTCCACTGTTGAAAGCATCATCCGGAAGTGGAAGGCTTATGGAACTACCGTTAGCCTTCCACGGCCTGGACAGCCTTTGAAAGTTTCCACCCGTGCCGAGGCCAGGCTTGTCCGAAGAGTCAAGGCTAACCCAAGGACAACAAGGAAGGAGCTCCGGGAAGATCTCATGGCAGTGGGGACATTGGTTTCAGTCAATACCATAAGTAACGTACTCCACCGCAATGGTCTCCGTTCCAGACGAGCCCGTAACGTACCTTTACTTTCAAAGCATCATGTCAAGGCTCATCTACAGTTTGCTCACTTGGAGGACTCAGACAGACTGGTTCAAGGTTCTCTGGTCTGATGAGACCAAGATCGAGATCTTTGGTGCCAACCACACACGTGACGTTTGGAGACTGGATGGCACTGCATACGACCCCAAGAATACCATCCCTACAGTCAAGCATGGTGGTGGCAGCATCATGCTGTGGGGCTGTTTCTCAGCCAAGGGGCCTGGCCATCTGGTCCGCATCCATGGGAAGATGGATAGCACGGCCTACCTGGAGATTTTGTCCAAGAACCTCCGCTCCTCCATCAAGGATCTTAAGATGGGTCATCATTTCATCTTCCAACAAGACAACGACCCAAAGCACACAGCCAAGAAAACCAAGGCCTGGTTCAAGAGGGAAAAAATCAAGGTGTTGCAGTGGCCTAGTCAGTCTCCTGACCTTAACCCAATTGAAAACTTGTGGAAGGAGCTCAAGATTAAAGTCCACATGAGACACCCAAAGAACCTAGATAACTTGGAGAAGATCTGCATGGAGGAGTGGGCCAAGATAACTCCAGAGACCTGTGCCGGCCTAATCAGGTCTTATGAAAGATGATTATTAGCTGTAATTGCAAACAAGGGTTATTCCACAAAATATTAAACATAGGGGTTGAATAATAATTGACCCACACTTATGTTGAAAATTTAACTGAGCAACATAACTCGTTGGTTTGTAAGATTTATGCATCTGTTAATAAATCCTTCTCTTGTTTGAAGTTTGCAGGCTCTAACTTATTTGCATCTTATCAAACCTGCTAAATCTGCAAGGGGTTGAATACTACTTGTAGGCACTGATATATATATAAAAAAAATATATATAAAAAATATATTACACATACGCATGCATACATACATATACACAGTGATAAGAGGGTACCGTACCAATGTTTTGAACTAACTTTATTTCCAGGCTCACCATCCACTACAGCTTTGAGCAGGAGATTACCTTAATTTTATAGACTATCATTTAACATACGATTAGTTATTCAAAGACTTGTCATGTCACTGCATTGTTACTGTTTTGGTCCCAATATTACATTTTATTATTTGTAAATCCACCTTTCGCATTCAAACATTGCCTGAATCCGTCTGGCCATTCTCTCGAACAGAATTAAGCATGTCTTTACCAAAATCTGATCCCTGGTCTCTACTACAAGTTCCCATTTTTGGTGCATACTGGTCAACTCACTTAGGTATGCATATAGCTTTTTCGATTGGATTGAGGTCTGGGGACTGTGGGAACCAATACAGAACCTCAACTTCATTGTCATTGAACCATTTCTTCACCATTTTCGACTGTTGCTTTGTGTCATTGTCCTGCTGGAACACTGTCTTTTTCATACCCATAGTATTCAAGTGTATGAAGTAACTAGTCTTGTAGGATACTCAGATATACAAGTACATCTTAATAAATTAGATGAAAGAAGGGAATTTTGTTTACTTACCGTAAATTCCTTTTCTTCTAGCTCCAATTGGGAGACCCAGACAATTGGGGTGTATAGGCTATGCCTCCGGAGGCCGCACAAAGTATTACACTAAAAGTGTAACGCCCCTCCCCTTCTGCCTATACACCCCCCGTGCTCCCACGGGCTCCTCAGTTTTGGTGCAAAAGCAAGAAGGAGGAAAAAAATTATAAACTGGTTTAAAGTAACTTCAATCCGAAGGAATATCGGAGAACTGAAACCATTCAACATGAACAACATGTGTACACAAAAGAAGGGAATTTTGTTACTTACCGTAAATTCCTTTTCTTCTAGCTCTTATTGGGAGACCCAGACGATTGGGTGTATAGCACTGCCTCCGGAGGCCACACAAAGCAATTACACTAAAAAGTGTAAGGCCCCTCCCCTTCTGGCTATACACCCCCAGTGGGATCACTGGCTCACCAGTTTTAGTGCAAAAGCAAGAAGGAGGAAAGCCAATAACTGGTTTAAACAAATTCACTCCGAGTAACATCGGAGAACTGAAAACCGTTCAACATGAACAACATGTGTACCTGCAAACAAACCAAAAATCCCGAAGGACAACAGGGCGGGTGCTGGGTCTCCCAATAAGAGCTAGAAGAAAAGGAATTTACGGTAAGTAACAAAATTCCCTTCTTCTTCGGCGCTCTATTGGGAGACCCAAACGATTGGGACGTCCAAAAGCTGTCCCTGGGTGGGTAAAGAAATACCTCATGTTAGAGCTGCAAGACAGCCCTCCCCTACGGGGAGGCAACTGCCGCCTGCAGGACTCTTCTACCTAGGCTGGCGTCCGCCGAAGCATAGGTATGCACCTGATAATGTTTGGTGAAAGTGTGCAGACTCGACCAGGTAGCTGCCTGGCACACCTGTTGAGCCGTAGCCTGGTGTCGCAATGCCCAGGACGCACCCACGGCTCTGGTAGAATGGGCCTTCAGCCCTGATGGAACCGGAAGCCCAGCAGAACGGTAGGCTTCAAGAATTGGTTCTTTGATCCATCGAGCCAGGGCGGCCTTAGAAGCCTGCAACCCTTTGCGCTTACCAGCGACAAGGACAAAGAGTGCATCTGAACGGCGCAGGGGCGCCGTGCGGGAAATGTAGATTCTGAGTGCTCTCACCAGATCTAACAAATGTAAATCCTTCTCATACCGATGAACTGCATGAGGACAAAACGAAGGCAAAGAGATATCCTGATTAAGATGAAAAGAGGATACCACCTTCGGGAGAAACTCCTGAATGGTGCGCAGCACTACCTTGTCCTGGTGGAAGACCAGGAAGGGAGCCTTGGAAGACGGCGCTGCTAGCTCAGACACTCTCCGAAGAGATGTGATCGCTACCAGAAAAGCCACTTTCTGTGATAGTCTAGAAAGTGAAACCTCCCTCAGAGGCTCGAAGGGCGGCTTCTGGAGGGCAACTAGTACCCTGTTCAGATCCCATGGATCTAACGGCCGCTTGTACGGGGGAACGATATGGCAAACCCCCTGTAGGAACGTGCGCACCTTAGAAAGTCGAGCTAGACGCTTCTGAAAAAAGACGGATAGCGCCGAGACTTGTCCTTTAAGGGAGCCGAGCGACAAACCTTTTTCTAACCCAGATTGCAGGAAAGAAAGAAAGGTAGGCAATGCAAATGACCAGGGAGACACTCCCTGAGCAGAGCACCAGGATAAGACTATCCTCCACGTTCTGTGGTAGATCTTAGCAGACGTGGGTTTCCTAGCCTGTCTCATGGTGGCAACGACCCCTTGGGGTAAGCCTGAAGACGCTAGGATCCAGGACTCAATGGCCACACAGTCAGGTTCAGGGCCGCAGAATTCCGATGGAAAAAAGGCCCTTGAGACAGTAAGTCTGGTCGGTCTGGTAGTGCCCACGGTTGGCCGACCGTGAGATGCCACAGATCCGGATACCACGCCCTCCTCGGCCAGTCTGGAGCGACGAGTATGACGCGGCTGCAGTCGGATCTGATCTTGCGTAGCACTCTGGGCAAGAGTGCCAGAGGTGGAAACACATAAGGGAGCCGAAACTGCGACCAATCTTGCACTAAGGCGTCTGCCGCCAGCGTTCTTTGATCGCGAGACCGTGCCATGAAGGTTGGGACCTTGTTGTTGTGCCGTGATGCCATTAGGTCGACGTCCGGCACCCCCCAGCGGCGACAGATTTCCTGAAACACGTCTGGGTGAAGGGACCATTCCCCTGCGTCCATGCCCTGGCGACTGAGGAAGTCTGCTTCCCAGTTTTCTACGCCGGGGATGTGAACCGCGGATATGGTGGAGGCCGTGGCTTCCACCCACATCAGAATCCGCCGGACTTCCTGGAAGGCTTGCCGACTGCGTGTCCCCCCTTGGTGGTTGATGTATGCCACCACTGTGGAGGTGTCCGACTGAATTCGGATCTGCCTTCCTTCCAGCCACTGCTGGAGGGCTAGTAGGGCAAGATACACTGCTCTGATTTCCAGAACATTGATCTGAGGGGTGAACTCCTGCTGAGTCCACGTACCCTGAGCCCTGTGGTGGAGAAAGCCTGCTCCCCACCCTGACAGACTCGCGTCTGTCGTGACCACCGCCCAAGACGGTGGTAGGAAGGATCTTCCTTGTGATAATGAGGTGGGAAGAAGCCACCATTGCAGAGAGTCCTTGCCGTCTGTGAAAGGGATACTTTCCTGTTCAGGGATGTCGACTTCCCGTCCCATTGGCGGAGAATGTCCCATTGAAGTGGACGCAGATGAAACTGCGCAAACGGAACCGCCTCCATTGCCGCCACCATCTTCCCGAGGAAGTGCATGAGGCGTCTTAAGGAGTGCGACTGACCTTGAAGGAAAGTCCGCACCCCAGTCTGTAGTGACCGCTGCTTGTCCAGCGGGAGCTTCACTACCGCTGAGAGGATATGAAACTCCATGCCAAGATACGTTAGTGATTGGATCGTGACAGATTTGACTTTGAGAAGGTGATGATCCACCCGAACGTCTGGAGAGTCTCAAGCGCAACATTCAGGCTGAGTTGGCATGCCTCTTGAGAGGGTGCCTTGACAAGTAGATCGTCCAAGTAAGGGATCACAGAGTGTCCCTGTGAGTGCAAGACTGCTACCACTGCTGCCATGATCTTGGTGAACACCCGGGGGGCTGTCGCCAGACCAAATGGCAGAGCCACGAACTGAAGATGTTCGTCTCCTATCACGAAGCGCAGAAAGCGTTGGTGCTCCGTAGCAATCGGCACGTGGAAATAAGCATCTTTGATGTCTATTGATGCTAGGAAATTTCCTTGAGACATTGAGGCAATGACGGAGCGGAGGGTATCATCCGGAACCGCCTGGCCTCCACGTGCTTGTTGAGCAGTTTTAGGTCCAGAACGGAACGGGAAGAGCCATCCTTTTTTGGCACCACAACCAGATTGGAGGAAAACCGTGTCTTGTTCCTGAAGAGGAACCGGGATTACCACTCCTTCTGCCTGCAGAAGAGCATCTGCTCGGTGGGGAGGTGGGGACGTTCTGAAGAATCGAGTCGGAGGACGAGACCAGAACTCTGTCCTGTGCACGTGGGCACACTGTCCCTCACCCACCGGTCTGTGACCTGTGGCAGCTAAATGTCGCCAAAGGCGAGCGAGTCTGCCATCAACCGCGGATGCGGAGAGATGAGAGAGCTGAGAGTCATGAGGAGACCGCCTTGGTAGCGGTTCCTGCGGCTGCCTTCCTTGGGCGTGATTGAGCCCGGCCGGAAGCTGAGCCCCTCTGAGGCTTTTCAGCCCTTTTGGACGAGGACAATTGGGACCTGCCCGAGCCTGGGAAGGACCGAAACCTCGACTGTCCGTCCAGGACAGTAATAATAGGGTAAGTCGCAATGCAGACATTGCGAGGTTAAGGACACCACCTGCGGCACAGATGTACATGTGCTCAAGACCAGCTGCGCAAGCACAGCTGAAAAGCTTAGGGTGCCCATACGGCAGTGAATGCCGGAGCAACCGACACGCCGATAGCCTCATAGACCGATTTCAACCAGAGTCCATCTGCCTGTCAATGGCATCTGTAAGTGAAGTCCCATCTCCACTGCAACTATGGCTCTAGCCGCAAGCCTGGAGATTGGGGGATCCACCTTTGGACCCTGGGTCCAACGCTTGACCACGTCAGGGGGAAACTGATAACGTGTATCCTTAATACGTTTGGAGAAAACGCTTATCTGGGAAGCGTGGTGTTCCTGGACTGCTTCTCTGAAGTCAGCGTGGTCAGAACAATACTCAATATACGTTTGAGCTACTGAAATGGGACTTCTCCTGCTGTGAAGCTGACTCCTCCGCTGGGGGAGCTGAGGGAGAAAGGATCCAACATTCCATTGATGGACGCTATAGGATCATTCCTTATGGCGTCACCATCCGGTGTATCCGGAATGAGAGCGGTGTCAGGATCAAATTCCTGATGAGCTACGTCTGCCTCATCATACAGAGAGGCTCCTGGGACCCCCCCCCGGAGCACCGATTTTATTCCAAATGAGGGTGGCCAGGGAGCAATGATCCAGATTGCCCATGGCCTGTCCGGACTGCAAGTCTCTATTCCATTGCAACTCCGTCCCTGTCCATGGACAGGGTTGAGAGGTGATTCTCTTGGCCACGTCAAGTAGAGACCCCGGCTGACCAAGTGCTACAGGGGAGCATTGCACACAATGGGGTTCAGTGCCGTGGAACAGTATCACATGCAGTAAAAACAGCATCGAAAGCCTGTGTAGCTTATATGCTGCTGCCGACTTATAGAGCCAAGAATGGCGACCGTACAGTGCAATGTATAGCATACAAGCATAAAGTACAAATGAACACAGCAGCACATGCAATACAAGCAGCATAGAAAGCCTGCTTTTCTGCTGCTGTAGACTAGCCATCTAGGGGAATATAGCCCAGAATAGCGACCATACAGTGCAATGTATAGCATACAAGCATAAGTACAAATGAACACTGCAACACCTGCAATACAAGCAGCATAGAAAAAAACCTGTGCCTCAGCACCCTTGCTTTTCTGCTGCTGTAGTCTAGCCATTCTATGGCGAATATAGCCAAGACTAGCGACCGTACAGTGCAGTGTATAGCAAACAAGCATAAATACACATGAACACTTCAGTACGTGCAATACCCGCAGCCTAGAAAGCCTGTGCCTTAGCACCCATGCTTTCCTTCTGCTGATGTGTCGCCATCTAAGAGGGCATATAGCCAAAAATAGCGACCTATGCAGTGTAAGCACAAAATACAAATGGACAAAACTGCGGTATTTAGTGTCAGCACTTCAGGTGCCGCTTACCGCCCGCCTATAAGCGGGTGTGTGGTCGCCCTAGTCCTGTGCCTGGTTGCCCAGAGTCCGAGTGTCGCCATCTAAGACCAGCTCGGACTGCAGGAATGGCTGCCGGCGTCCTTCTCCAGCTCGTGTGAGTAGGGGCGGGCCGTAGGCGTGCCCCCAAGTCAGAGCGGGAAACCGGCGTCCCACAGTGTCCAGTGAGAGGGCTGGAGCATGTAAATAAGGCTCCAGCCCTCGGCGCTGCCGATTGTACAGCGTCTCTCCCCTACCCTGATTGACAGGGTGGGGGCGGGAACGAAGCGGAGCTAGGCCGCAAAAGCCGGGGACTGGATTTATAAGCGCCGCCGCCGTAAAAGCGCGGTCGGCGCTAAGTCCCCGGCGCACTACAAGTCCCAGCCGCGCCGCCGCTCCCGGAGCGTCCGGCGCGGTAGTTCCCCATAAATAAAGTCACTCAGCTAGGCTGCAGTGACTGTAAGCCTTTACTGTCCCCGGCGCACTAGCACACCCAGCAAGTCTGGAGTGTGCTGTGCCTGTGTGTACGGGGACACAGAGTACCTGAATGGTGCAGGGCCATGTCCCTGAACGGCACTCCCGCTCCACATCCAGCAGGTTCAATGGGTCTGTGGATGGAGCCCGGCCTCAGGGCTTTGGGGCCGGCAAGATCCCACTTCCTCAGAGCCCCTCAGGGGGATGGGGAAGGAAAACAGCATGTGGGCTCCAGCCGCCGTACCAGCAATAGGTACCTCAACCTTACAAACCACCAGTGGGGTGAGAAGGGAGCATGCTGGGGGCCCTAGTATGGGCCCTCTTTTCTTCCATCCGATATAGTCAGCAGCTACTGCTGACTAAACAGTGGAGCTATGCGTGGATGTCTGACCTCCTTCGCACAAAGCCGAAAACTGGTGAGCCAGTGATCCCACTGGGGGTGTATAGCCAGAAGGGGAGGGGCCTTACACTTTTTAGTGTAATTGCTTTGTGTGGCCTCCGGAGGCAGTGCTATACACCCAATCGTCTGGGTCTCCCAATAGAGCGCCGAAGAAAAACAGGGGCGGGTGCTGGGCCTCCCAATTGGAGCTAGAAGAAAAGGAATTTACGGTAAGTAAACAAAATTCCCTTCTTCTTTGTCGCTCCATTGGGAGACCCAGACAATTGGGACGTCCAAAAGCAGTCCCTGGGTGGGTAAAATAATACCTCGTAATAGAGCCGTCAAACGGCCCCTTCCTACAGGTGGGCAACCGCCGCCTGAAGGACTCGTCTACCTAGGCTGGCATCCGCCGAAGCATAGGTATGCACCTGATAGTGTTTCGTGAAAGTGTGCAGGCTCGACCAGGTAGCCGCCTGACACACCTGCTGAGCCGTAGCCTGGTGCCTCAAAGCCCAGGACGTGCCCACGGCTCTGGTAGAATGGGCCTTCAGCCCTGAGGGAACCGGAAGCCCAGCAGAACGGTAAGCTTCGAGAATTGGCTCCTTGATCCACCGAGCCAGGGTTGATTTGGAAGCCTGTGACCCTTTACGCTGGCCAGCGACAAGGACAAAGCGTGCATCCGAGCGGCGCAGGGGCGCCGTACGAGAAATGTAGAGTCTGAGTGCTCTCACCAGATCTAACAAGTGCAACTCCTTTTCACATTGGTGAACTGGATGAGGACAAAAAGAAGGTAAGGAGATATCCTGATTGAGATGAAAGGGGGATACCACCTTAGGGAGAAATTCCGGAACCGGACGCAGAACCACCTTGTCCTGGTGAAACACCAGGAAAGGGGCTTTGCACGACAACGCTGCTAGCTCAGACACTCTCCGAAGAGAGGTGACTGCTACTAGGAAAACCACCTTCTGTGAAAGGCGTGAGAGAGAGATATCCCTCATCGGCTCGAATGGTGGTTTCTGAAGAACCATCAGCACCCTGTTCAGATCCCAGGGTTCTAACGGCCGCTTGTAAGGAGGAACGATGTGACAAACCCCCTGCAGGAACGTGCGTACCTGTGGAAGCCTGGCTAGGCGCTTCTGGAAAAACACAGAGAGCGCTGAGACTTGTCCCTTAAGGGAGCCGAGCGACAAACCCCTTTTCCAGTCCAGATTGAAGGAAGGACAGAAAAGTGGGCAAGGCAAAAGGCCAGGGAGAAAAATCCTGAGCAGAGCACCACGACAGGAAAATTTTCCACGTCCTGTGGTAGATCTTGGCGGACGTTGGTTTCCTAGCTTGTCTCATAGTGGCAATGACCTCTTGAGATAATCCTGAAGACGCTAGGATCCAGGACTCAATGGCCACACAGTCAGGTTGAGGGCCGCAGAATTCAGATGGAAAAACGGCCCTTGAGACAGCAAGTCTGGTCGGTCTGGTAGTGCCCACGGTTGGCCGACCGTGAGATGCCACAGATCCGGGTACCACGATCTCCTCGGCCAGTCTGGAGCGACGAGGATGACGCGGCGGCAGTCGGCCCTGATCTTGCGTAACACCCTGGGCAACAGTGCCAGCGGAGGAAACACATAAGGGAGCTGAAACTGCGACCAATCCTGAACTAAGGCGTCTGCCGCCATAGTTCTGGGATCTTGAGACCGTGCCATGAACGTCGGTACCTTGTTGTTGTGCCGGGACGCCATGAGGTCGACGTCCGGCACCCCCCAGCGGCAACAGATCTCCTGAAACACGTCCGGGTGAAGGGACCATTCCCCTGCGTCCATGCCCTGGCGACTGAAATAATCTGCTTCCCAGTTTTCCACGCCTGGGATGTGAACTGCAGAGATGGTGGAGGCCGTGGCTTCCACCCACATCAAAATCCGCCGGACTTCCTGGAAGGCTTGCCGACTGAGTGTGCCGCCTTGGTGGTTGATGTATGCCACCGCTGTGGAATTGTCCGACTGAATTCGGATCTGTTTGCCTTCCAGCCACTGCTGGAACGCTTTCACGGCAAGATACACTGCCCGTATTTCCAGAACATTGATCTGAAGTGAGGACTCTTGCTGGGTCCACGTACCCTGAGCCCTGTGGTGGAGAAAAACCGCTCCCCACCCTGACAGACTCACGTCCGTCGTGACCACCTCCCAGGATGGGGGTAGGAAGGATTTCCCCTTCGATAATGAAGTGGGAAGAAGCCACCACCGAAGGGAAGCTTTGGTCGCCTGAGAGAGGGACGTCGGCTTCCTGTCCCATTTGCGTAGGATGTCCCCTTGAAGAGGGCGCAGGTGAAACTGCGCGAAAGGGACTGCCTCCATTGCTGCCACCGTCTTCCCCAGGAAGTGCATGAGGCGCCTCAAGGGGTGTGCGTGACCTTGAAAGAGAGATTGCACCCCTTTCTGTAGTGAACGCTGCTTGATCAGCGGAAGCTTCACTATCGCTGAGAGGGTATGAAACTCCATGCCAAGATATGTCAGCGATTGGGTCGGTGTCAGATTTGACTTTGGAAAATTGATGATCCACGCGAAACTCGGGAGAGTGTCCAGAGTAGCGTCGAGGCTGTGTTGGCATGCCTCTTGAGAGGGTGCCTTGATCAGCAGATCGTCCAAGTAAGGGATCACCGAGTGACCCTGAGCGTGGAGGACCGCTACTACAGTAGCCATAACCTTGGTGAAAACCCGTGGGGCTGTTGCCAGGCCGAACGGCAGTGCCACGAACTGCAGGTGTTCGCTTCCTATGGCGAAGCGCAAGAAGCGCTGGTGCTCTGGAGCAATCGGTACGTGGAGATAAGCATCTCTGATATCGATTGATGCAAGGAAATCTCCTTGGGACATTGAGGCGATGACGGCGCGGAGGGATTCCATCCGGAACCGCCTGGTCTTTACGTGTTTGTTGAGCAGTTTCAGGTCCAGGACAGGACGGAAAGACCCGTCCTTCTTTGGGACCACAAACAGGTTGGAGTAAAAACCGTGACCCTGTTGCTGAAGAGGAACAGGGACGACCACTCCTTCTGCCTTCAGAGTGCCCAGCGCCTGCAGAAGAGCATCGGCTCGCTCGGGAGGCGGGGATGACCTGAAGAATCGAGTCGGGGGACGAGAGGTGAACTCTATCCTGTAACCGTGAGACAGAATGTCTCTCACCCAACGGTCTTTTACCCGTGGCAGCCAGGTGTCGCAAAAGCGGGAAAGCCTGCCACCGACAGAGGATGCGGATTGAGGAGACCGAAAGTCATGAGGAAGCCGCTTTGGTAGCGGCACCCCCGGTGGTCTTTTTAGGACGTGACTTAGACCGCCATGAATCAGAGTTCCTTTGAACTTTGAGGCCTTTTGGACGAGGAGAATTGGGACCTGCCCGCGCCCCGAAAGGACCGAAACCTCGACTGCCCCCTCCTCTGTTGGGGTATGTTCGGTTTGGGCTGGGGTAAGGATGTATCCTTCCCCTTGGATTGTTTGATGATTTCATCCAAACGCTCGCCAGAAATTGGCAAACTGGTTAAGCGCTTTTTGGAAGCAGAATCTGCCTTCCATTCCCGTAGCCACAAGGCCCTGCGGAGTACCACCGAATTGGCGGATGCAACCGCCGTACAGCTCGCAGAGTCCAGGACAGCATTAATAGCGTAAGCCGCAAATGCCGACGTCTGAGTGGTTATGGACGCCACCTGCGGCGCGGACGTGCGCGTGGCTGCGTCAATTTTCGCTTGACCTGCTGTGATAGCTTGTAGCGCCCATACGGCTGCGAATGCTGGGGCAAAAGAAGCGCCGATAGCTTCATAGATGGATTTCAACCAGAGCTCCATCTGCCTGTCAGTGGCATCTTTGAGTGAAGCCCCATCTTCCACTGCAGGTATGGATCTAGCCGCCAGTCTGGAGATTGGAGGGTCCACTTTGGGACACTGAGTCCAACCTTTGACCACGTCAGGGGGAAAGGGATAACGTGAATCCTTAAGGCGCTTAGAAAAACGCTTATCTGGACAATCATGGTGATTCTGGACTGCCTCTCTGAATCAGAGTGGTCCAGAAACATACTCTGTGTACGCTTGGGAAACCTGAAACGGAATTTCTCCTGCTGAGAAGCTGACTCCTCCACCGGAGGAGCTGAGGGAGAAATATCCAACATTTGATTGATGGACGCAATAAGATCGTTCACTATGGCGTCACCATCAGGAGTATCAAGGTTGAGAGCGGCCTCAGGATCAGAATCCTGATCAGCTGTCTCCGCATCATCCACCAGAGATTCCCCCCGCAGAGACCCTGAACAATATGAAGATGTCGAGGGAATTGCCAAGCGAGCTCGCTTAGTCGGTCTGGGGCTGGGGTCTGTGTCAGAGCCCTCAGCCAGGTATCTGAGAATCCCCGGGGGGATATTGTTGGTCCAACTGAGGGGGGCCAGGGAACAATGATTCAACAGTGTCCCTGTGCTGAGATACCGGTCTGGACTGCAAGGCTTCTAGTATCTTAGCCATAGTCTCAGAGAGTTTATCCGTAAAGACTGCAAACTCCGTCCCTGTCACCTGGATAGTGTTAGCAGATGGTTCCCCCTGGGCCCCCCCTAGCAGAGGCTCCGGCTGAGTAAGTGCAGCAGGGGCCGAGCAGTGCACACAGTGAGGGTCAGTGGAACCTGCCGGTAGCGGCGTCATACATGCGGCGCAGGCAGCATAGTAAGCCTGTGTTTTGGCACCCCTGCCTTTTGTGGGCGCCATGCTATTGTCTTCCCTGAGCACACAATAGGGTATATAGCCAGAAATCAACTGTGCACCATACAGTGTAAATAAACATATAATTTATAACTACACTTCTGTACAATGGGGCTAGCACCTAAGGTGCTGCTTACCACCCGCTTAAAGCGGTTGTGAGGCCACCAGAATCCCTGCCTGGGTCTCCCAGAATATGTCCCCCTCTGCAGCGTCCGAGGAGCTGACAGGAATGGCTGCCGGCGTCCTGAGGAGAGGAGGGAGCCGTGGGCGTGACCCAGAAAGTGCGGGAACTGGAGCCCCACTGTGCACAGTGAGGAGGGTGGAGTATGCAAAGCATGCTCCAGCCCTCATTGCTGCTCGTCCCGAACAGCGTCCCGCCCTTCCCCTGCCTGTCAGGGCTGGGGGTGGGAGGAAAAGAGACTAGGCCGCAAAAGCCGGGGACTCGAGTAATAAACGCGGCCGCCGTAAAAGCGCGGCCGCGCGGAAGTCCCCGGCGCACTACAAGTCCCAGCCGCGCCTCAGTGTTAAACATGGCAGCGGCGGTCAGCGCGGTCGTCCCCAAACACAAACAGCGACGCTGAGTGTGTAATGGCACATTTAACCCGGTCAGCGCCGCGGTCCCCGGTGCACTAGCACACCCAGCAATGCTGGAGTGTTGCTGTGCGCGGTCCCCACGGGGACACAGAGTACCTCCAAGTAGCAGGGCCATGTCCCTGAACGATACCCGGCTCCTATCCAGCAGGCTCCGCAGGAGTTGTGGATGAAGCACGGTCTCAGTGCCTGGAGACCGATGGGATCCCACTTCACCCAGAGCCCTAAGGGGGATGGGGAAGGAAAAACAGCATGTGGGCTCCAGCCTCCGTACCCGCAATGGATACCTCAACCTTAACAACACCGCCGACAAGAGTGGGGTGAGAAGGGAGCATGCTGGGGGCCCTATATGGGCCCACTTTTCTTCCATCCGACATAGTCAGCAGCTGCTGCTGACTAATCTGTGGAGCTGTGCTGTGCATGTCTGCCTCCTTCGCACAAAGCAAAAAACTGAGGAGCCCGAGGGAGCACGGGGGGTGTATAGGCAGAAGGGGAGGGGCGTTACACTTTTAGTGTAATACTTTGTGCGGCCTCCGGAGGCATAGCCTATACACCCCAATTGTCTAGGTCTCCCAATGGAGCGACAAAGAAAAGTTAATTTCAGTAATGCAATACAAAAAAGGGAAACATTATATACAATCATTACAAACAGAGTGATCTATTTCAAGTTTTTATTTCTGTTAATGTTTATGGCTTACAGCCAATGAAAACCCAAAAGTCATCTCAGAAAATTAGAATCATTACCACAAAATACCTGCAAAGGCTTCCTAAGTATTTAAAATGGTCCCTTAGTGTGCTTCAGTAGGCTACACAATCGTGGCAAAGACTGCTGACTTGACAGATATCCAGAAGGCAGTCATTGACACACTCCACAAGGAGGGTAAGCCACAAAAGGTCAGTGCTAAAAAAGCTGGTTGTTCACAGAGTACTGTATCCAAGCATACTGGGCGGTTTGCTGGAGTCAGTGCTTCAAGAGCCACCACACACAAACATGTCCAGGACATGGACAACTGTCGCACTCATGACCAACAGACAATGCCAGAAGTATCTTACCTAGGCCAAGGAGAAAAAAAAAAGTGGACTGCTGCTCAGTGGTCCAAAGTGTTGTTTTCAGATGAAAGTAAATTTTGCATTTCATTTGGAAATAAAGGTCCCTGAGTCTGGAGGAAGAGTGGAGAGGCCACAATCCAGGCTGCTTGAGGTCTAGTGTGAAGTTTCCACAATCTGTGATGGTTTGGGGAGCCAGGTCACCTTGGTATAGATCCACTGTGTTTTATAAAGAACAAAGGCAGCACGGCTGTCTACCAGGAAATTTTAGAGCACTTCATGCTTCCCTCTACCGACAAGCTTTTTGGAGATGGAATTTTATTTTCCAACAGGACTTGGCACCTGTCCACACTGCTAAAAGTACCAATACCTGGTTTACTAACCACAGTATCACTGTGCTTGATTGGCCAGCAAACTTGCCAGACCTAAACTGTATAGAGAATCTATGGGGTATTGTCAAGAGGAAGATGAGACACCAGACCTAACAATGCAGACTAGCTGAAGGCTGCTATCAAAGCAACCTGGGCATCCATAAGGTTCACACAGGGGCATCTTTTGCTGCGTTTTTGAGGTCACAAAGATGCACCAAAATGTATGCATTTCCTTCTCCCAGCAGAGTCTGAGATTTTGATGTCCACACTGGTCATCTTTTGTTGGCTGCATCTTGGCTGTGTTTTTAAAGATGCAGCATGTCAATTCATTTTGCGTTTTTAACCGCGATTTTGAGCCCTCCAGTCAATAGATCTGACTTAAAAAAACCGCATTGGGCAAAACGAGGTAAAAATGCGGTAAAAACGCATTGCGTTTTGATGTGTTTTTGGTGCATTTTAAGATGCACTCAAGATGCACTGATAAAAAAAGATGCCGCGTGTGTACATAGCCTAACACCTCAGAAGTGCCACAGGCTGATCGCCTCCATGCCACGCCGCATTGATGCAGCAATTCATGCAAAAGCAGCCCCGACCAAGTATTGAATGCTTTTACTGTACAGACTTTTCAGTTGGTCTTATATAATAATATTCTACTTTTCTGAGACAATGACTTTTGGGTTTTTATTAGCTGTAATCCATAATCATCAACATTAACAGAAAAACACTTGAAATTGATCACTATTTGTAATAACTACATGAGTTTCCCTTTTGTATTGAGATGCACTTGTGTATATCTCTCTCCAGGTTCAGTATCTGATTGAGAAGTGAGCACAGCTTGTAACACTCCGGTCACTGAAACAGGGCATGATCAGGGGCAGCGATAGAAGCAGGGTGAATGACAGTAGACCATTTTGAACAGCGAAAACAAGCATCCGCACTAGAGATTAATTAAAACATCACGTTTATTGAACCATTATGGCCATGATTAAGAGCTGCTCTGCTTAAAACGCGTAGACCAGGTGTCTTATTCCGATTTTAATTCCTCTCTACTGCGGCTGCTTTTTTTCATTGTTCAAGTTTGGATCATGTAACTCAGGAGCTGGCCTGGTGTTCCATGCACCATACCTAGTAGATTACGGACCCCGCTTGCCTTGGAACTGGTGAGCTGATGGGAACCTTTTCTGTACTAACTGAATGACAGTAGCACTGCCCACTAATGACAATCTAGTCGAGGGCGGTGACAAAAGATGTAAGGCCCTGCCACTGTTACTCACCCTACTTCTATCACCGCCACTGATGATATCATGTTTCAACAATGGAGGTGGTTGGGACAGAAGCAATGAGGACAGAAGATGCAGAGTAAAGCTGGGTTCACACTAAACGACAGCGACAACGACGTCGCTGTTACGTCACTATTTTCTGTGACGTAACAGCGACCTTGTAAGTCGCTGTTATGATCGCTGCTTAGCTGTCAAACACAGCAGAAGCAGCGATCATAACGTCGCTACATGTGCAGAGAGCAGGGAGCCGCGCTTAGCGCTGGCTCCTTGCTCTCCTGCAGCACACATCGGGTTAATTAACCCGATGTGTGCTGCAGCTACATGTCACAGTTCAGAGAGCAGGGAGCCGCGCACACTGCTTAGCGCTGGCTCCTTGCTCTCCTTGCTACAGTATACATCGGGTTAATTACCTGATGCATACTGCAGCCACATGTCACAGTGCAGGAGCCGGCACTGGCAGCAAGGACGGAGGCTGGTAACCAGCGTAAACATCGGGTAACTAGGGAAAGGTCTTCCCTTGGTTACCCGATGTTTACGCTGGTTACAGCTTACCGCAGCTGCCAGTGCCGGCTCCTGATCGCTTCATTTCGTCGCTCTCTCGCTGTCACACACAGCGATGTGTGTGTCACAGCGGGAGAGTGACGACCAAAAAATGAAGCTGGACATTCAGCAACGACCGGCGACCTCACAGCAGGGGCCAGGTCGTTGCTGGATGTCACACACAGCGACAGCGACGGGACGTCGCTGCAACGTCACAGAAAATGGTGACGTAGCAGCGACGTCGTTGTCGTTGTCGCTGTGTGTGACACCAGCTTAAGAAGTGTGGCAGCGTAATAGAAGCTCTGGTCAGAAAAGTGGTTAGACTAAAATACTTATATACATAGTAAGAAATTCACTGTTTCACACAACCTTTTTTAATTCATATGAATAGAGTACGAGGTCAGAAGAATAAAGACCTCGATATAAAGATATTGTTTTTAATCATATTATATTCATCTACAAGGATCAAACCGGTTCAGATATGGCCCGTTCACACCAAATTTGTTCTTACCACAAACATGTATTTGTATAGTAAAAGCAAACATTCTGAAAGTACCTGTCTACAGTTACATCCCTCTCTATGCAATTTTTTTTGGTAACCATACACTTTGTTTCTACTTAAAGCTTTTTTTTTTTTTTTTTTTTAGCGCTTGAGCGTTGCTTTAAAACTAAGTCCCCGGCCCACTGTCATATACTCCCCTTCTAGCGTCATCACCTTTTACCAAGGCCACTCCGGCGCCATCTTGTGACAGTAACTTCTGACTGTCTAGAAGTCAGACGTTATGTCACAAGCTCCCAATCCATGTCAGAGCCAGAACGAGGCTCTCGGATACGGATGCATTGAGATGTGATCTCAGGCGCACTCTATGAAACACTGGAGCTGACATTGCCAAGAATGACAGAAGTGACGGCTATAGAAGGTGAAGCAACCGATAGATAAAGGCCAGGTGACTTAGATTTAAAGCATCATTCTGGCAGCGCATAAAAAAAAACCCCGCTAGAGTGGTGCTTTAAAAGCAAAATGTGGGATTCATTTGTCCATATTATTTCCAGGTCCCTCTTAAATAAGACCAAACTATACGCAATTTGTATATTTTTTTTTATTATGGTTTCCACATTTATATCACAATTTGTCCACTGATAGGACCAAAGTTAGCAAATTTGCCCTCTTCTGCATATCAGAAATACAGAAGTCTTACTGTACATTCAACTAAGGCTTTTGTTTTTTTCTTGTTTTTAAGTTTTATTTTTTGAAAAAAAAAAAGGGGGTGTGGGAGAAAAAAAAAAAAAAAAAAAAAAAAATCACGTTTATGATGGAGATCCCATAAGGCAGATTACATCTAAAAGGAATGATAGCAAGTAGTTTTAAGGTTTCTTTGTGTGTTTTTTTGTTTTCCTAGCATACAAACCAGCCCTCTCTGTATTGTGTCTGGACAATTTAGAAGCTGTTAGCACCATCCGTCACCTTGAAGTTTTGGAGGTGAGGGTAATTTGAAGAACTGAGGTGACAGAGGAAAGGACCTGAAAACACTGAAAATAAAAGTAATAAAATGTGCTTTTAAAACAAGAGTCAACACCAAATTTTGAGTCAGTATTGGGCTTCTAAACAGTGAATAGCAGCAGCTTAGGGATCGGCTCATCACAAATACAGAGGCTGTGAGATTAATACAATGCATCTTTAAAAAGTAAAAATGTAAAACTGAATGGGGAGGAGGGAATGAATGACTAAGACTTCCCCTGCCCACGACACAGAGACCAGTTGTGATGCTTGGAACTGAACACTTCAATTTGCGTCTCTACTTGGGACGCTCTGTCAAATTTTTTTAAATGGAAATAAAATCTTTATAAAACAAAAAAAAAACGACAAAAGGAAAAAAAATTCAAATAAATAAATGCATACTCTGTTATGGTAACTTATTCTCAACTTAATTAAATCCTCTTTCACATAAGTTTTAGGTACCTGTCTCATATATATATATAAATTTTTTGTTTTATTCCAGCCCTTATCAGGTACCGGAAAATTCTTTTTTTTTGCATTTGAAAGGGTAGATTTGAACTTAACACTTTAATTTTTCACATATTTTTTTTTCTTTTTATTACAGCCGACTCGCTATAGGAGTTTCAAAACTCCATACTTAGCCCCCTTCCATTGCATTTCCAAACCCCTTTCTTAAATCCTTTTAGTAAACCGGTAGCAGCATTTAGCACAAAAGAACAGGTGTAGCAGACGTAGGTGGAGCTCCGGCAGGGAAGGCAATTCCCATGATGTAGTGGACACAAAGCTTCTCCTCTTCCAGGCGCTCTACAACCTTACCCTCCACATCCCCTGACACAGGGAATTCCTCGCTCATTGAAATCTTCCGTATAGAGCAGTGGTCGGCAAACGACCCATGGTTTGCAGTGAAAACTGCAGATATGAGAAAGCAGATTTGGAACAGTTGGTCAGTCTAGGCAGACATAAGGCAAGATGTTTAATCTACCATCATCACCATGAGGATCCAAGGAGATGCACTGCGTCCAATCATACCAATTGCCCTGTGTATCGTGACAGCCATTGACACCAGGCCAATGTTGTTCATGTAGTCTTTCTAAGTCCGCACTAGTCACTTCCCTGTTTTTTCCAGGCAGGTCACTAGGGAGGGCAAGTGGCACTAAAACATGAGTTTTTCTAGCTTCTCGCTTAGTGCATTCCTCCTGTTTTAAATATTCTGACATATAATAATGTGCACTCTGCGTATGTACACCAGAGGAAGACAACAAGCTGCTCTGCCGGTTGAGATAGGACTGGATGATCTCATTTCGAGACAATTCCTTCCAGTTTGTCTGCTCAAAAGGACTTGGCAGACCTAATTTGGGGTCCTGTTTGTCTGTCTCAGTCCTGTGCTGTTCTGAGGGGGCTGAACTCTCATTCTGAGTTGGATCTTTGTGTGTCAAGGGTTTTATTTGCCCAGTCATAAAATCAAATTTTAATTTTCGATCCTTTTTAACGCGTGTCTGTTTGCTAGTCCCATCTGTAGAATACCCTTCTTGTTCACCCCGATTGCGGGATTTCTTTTTCTTTCGACTGTCTGAGCCAGATGCAGCATCGTCGCTGTCTACTTTGGAGGGCTCTGGTGAAAAGCCACTGCGCGGTGTTTGAAGGTCCACATGCGGCTGACTGCTCCGTGGCGTGTGCTGTTGTGTTATCCTTGGAGACTGCTGGTTGTGCCAGTCAGCATGGAGTGGTTGCTCCACTGACCCGTGAGGTGAAGATATAGTCATTTCTCTTCTGGGAGACTCAAGTCTTTTTGCTATGGCAGGAGGTGTAGCAGGGTCCCCAGGGGATTGATAAGAGGGTGTATGTGCAGTGTCCACACCAGGCAGCCTTTGAGAGGGGCTGGGCGCAGAACCCTTTGGTGCATATGTGGTGTGCTGCCGTGGCACTAGCTCTGCTCTAGTACCACGAGGGCTGAAAGAGGAACAGCGGGGACTACGTGGTTGATGCGAATGGGCATCTTCTAATGCCGCACTGTGCTGCTGCAGGACGGCCGCTTTTAACAAAGAGGAAGTGCTTGGGTGTTTTACAAGTCCAGGGGAGTTGGTATTAGGCCGGACAGCATTTACAGGGATTTTACCATGCTTATCATTCTCAGTGTCTAGTCGGTTAGTCTGTGAGTTGCCATCAAGCGGACTAAGCAGGTTTTCAGGGGGGCTACCGCCAATGCCATTTGTAGGTAGAGGTGAGGAGTTTGGAAACAGCTCCTGATTAGGTTTGGCCACTTTGTTAGCAGGCCCCTGGGTACCATCTCTAAGATCCCCTTTTCTCTTTCTATTAACTAACTTTTCAGCCTTCGGAGAATGTGCCTTCTGGATATCATTCCGGACTTTAAGTTCCTGAACAGGTTTTCCAGTCAACAGTACGGTTGGGGCTGACTCTCCCTTACAGTTGTGGGTACCACCTCCATTGGCAGAACCTGGTGGATTTGGAGTGCCCCTTGCTGATTGTTCATTCTGTTGCACAGGCTCTATCAACTTTTGCCAGCTACGCAGAAGTTTCTTTGCACGCTTAGCAAGCTCCTCATTGCTGGTCTTTTTTCGAACATCATTGATTAATTTTCCTAATCTTGTTTCCTGTGAAATAAATAAAAAGAAATTAGAACCTCCCGCCATGTTTATGTACATTAATACAAAAAAACCTCTAAAGTGTCCCTCTAATAGAAGTCTCACATGGAATTTTAACAGGTGCAGGGGTGCATGCTGCACAGCACCGTTGCCTCCCAATGACTACTGTTATATTGGATGGACAGTTGAAAATGGATTGTCCACTACCTGGACCACCCCTTCTCAATTCCCATATTCACCCCCATAAAAATAAAACCTATACTCACCTCTTGCACAGCCGCGATTCCAGCGATGTCGTACTTCACGTCCCCGAAGCATTATGACATGCGTGCCCCACCAACAATCACCACCGGCTTCCTTCTCCCAGCCTTCATGCGGATAAGTAATCAAGAGGAAGTGAGTGGCAGCCGCAGAGCTCACTTCCTATTTACATGTCAGAAGGCAGGTAGAAAGAGCTGGTGGTGACTGGCTGCGGGGTTCACATGTCATGATGTCACATGGGCTGTGGCAACGCGAATTACGATATTGCTGGAAGTGGTCAGTCACCGGATGAGAGTATAGGCTTTGTTATTTTAATGGGGGCGAACATAGGTAAATGTGAAGGGGTTTTCAAAAGTTGTGGACAACTCTAAAGCTGGTGTCACACATAACGACGACGACAACGACGTCGCTGCTACGTCACCATTTTCTGGGACGTTGCAGCGACGTCCCGTCGCTGTCGCTGTGTGTGACATCCAGCAACGACCTGGCCCCTGCTGTGAGGTCGCCGGTCGTTGCTGAATGTCCAGCTTCATTTTTTGGTCGTCACTCTCCCGCTGTGACACACACATCGCTGTGTGTGACAGCGAGAGAGCGACGAAATGAAGCGATCAGGAGCCGGCACTGGCAGCTGCGGTAAGCTGTAACCAGCGTAAACATCGGGTAACCAAGGGAATACCTTTCCCTGGTTACCCGATGTTTACGCTGGTTACCAGCCTCCGCTCTTGCTGCCAGTGCCGGCTCCTGCACTGTGACATGTGGCTGCAGTATGCATCGGGTAATTAACCCGATGTATACTGTAGCAAGGAGAGCAAGGAGCCAGCGCTAAGCAGTGCGCGCGGCTCCCTGCTCTCTGCACTGTGACATGTAGCTGCGGCACACATCGGGTTAATTAACCCGATGTGTGCTGCAGGAGAGCAAGGAGCCAGCGCTAAGCGCGGCTCCCTGCTCTCTGAACTGTGACATGTAGCTGCAGCACACATCGGGTTAATTAACCCGATGTGTGCTGCAGGAGAGCAAGGAGCCAGCGCTAAGCGCGGCTCCCTGCTCTCTGAACATGTAGCACAGCGACCTTATGATCGCTGCTTCTGCTGTGTTTGACAGCTAAGCAGCGATCATAACAGCGACTTACAAGGTCGCTGTTACGTCACCGAAAATGGTGACGTAACAGCGACGTCGTTGTCGCTGTCGTTTAGTGTGACACCAGCTTAAGTATACTAATATAATAACTTTAAAATACCCCTTTAATGGTACAGTTAAAACATGCAAAAAGCAAAGTCAATCATAAGCTTGATTTTTTTCATCTTTCATTCTCCTGCTACAAGAGCATTTATCAGACAGTGTACAGCTAGTTTTCAACATCGACCAGAGACTGGCCATTTTATGCAGTAGATGAACTCCAACTAAGTTAACATCTAAAATTCCAGTCAGCTCACTCCAGCCCACTGATCTTTAGGCCTAAGCCACACGGCGAGAAAAACAGTGCGAGTGGAGTGCGATAAAACATCGCATTCCCCTCGGATCAATTCTAGCCTGTGTGTCAGCACACATGAGCGATTATTTTCTTAGCCCTAATCGGACTGAGAAAACAATCGCAGCATGCTGCGATTGTAATGCGAGACTCTTTCTCTCGCACCCATTCAAGTGTATGGGGCGAGAGAAAAATCGCACTGCACTCGCGGTACACCGGTGTACCGCTAGTGCAGTGCGAGAATGGCAATAGCCGGCTATGCAGGAGAGAGTGAGAAATCCCTCCCTCCCCTCCTGAGTGCTGGCCCGCCCCCCGCAGCTGAGGTCTGCTCACACGAACGGACCTCAGTTGCAAGGACACAAGCATGACACTCGGCTCTGCTGTACTGCCAGCACGAGCAGAGTGTCATGCAAGTGGATCGCAGTAGTCCCCGTGTGGCCCCAGCCTTAGAGAAGCTATTTAGCTCCATCCACTTAGTTCAACTCCTGACTAGTCATCAATACTTTAAAATAACCGGCCCCCACCTTCCACTTCTCCTGCCGCTCAATAAAAGGGAACCTGTCACCAGATTTTTCATGTATAAACCAAAATTAACACCTTCAGCAGTGCTTATGCCGCATTCTACAAAAGGTACATATTATCCACTTACTTTCCCTGTATACCCCTCAAATACAGCGCTGGAGAAGTTCAAAAGGTATGTAAATCTTCTGGTTCAGTCTTATGGGTGTCCTTGGTGTGGTTACTGTCCCTCCATTCAGCGCGGATCGCCGTAGATAACGCCTCTTACGACAACCACAGCCTGGTAAAATCTTGTGTCTGCACAGATCTATCAAGGGTTCGCACAGGTGCACTTTGCTCTGCCCTTGTGCGAGCAGAGCCTAATACATATATGCGCGTGTGTGAAACGATAACGTTTCTGTGCAGACACAAGATTTTACAGTTTTACGAATGTGCACTTATGTTTTAGGCTCTGCCTGCAGTAGAAAAGAGCAAAGTGCGCCTGCGTGAGCTGGCGGTGGCTCAGCACAAGATTTCACTTGGTTATGTGGATAAAGCAAAAGGCGATAGCCACAACAATCATAAGAGGACGGCGATCGGCGTGGAGAGCAGGGACAGACACCGCAGAATGCACATCCATCGGACCAGACCGATTTACATGCAGCAAGGAAGATTTTGAAAAAGATATTTGAGGGTATACAGGGAGATAAAGGGGATAAAATGCACCTTTATGGAAAGCATAATAGAAGTTAGAACAAACAACATACACAGGTTATCGAGCCGTGCCATAATGTGTACATGGATAGAGCCATATACAGAACATAAATGCAGAAAAAAGGAAGAAAAACTGTACAATGGCAATTTTGTGAAATTAGAAAATGAGTTTATTGAGTATTTCATATAAACAGGAAAATTGCATAAAAGGATTAAAAGAGACTTTGGTGAGAGGACCAGCAGGTGGCGTACTCACTCCACAGCTCAGTAGTATTGTAAGAAGAAATAGAGTGAAAGACATAAAATTACAGCTAGACGAAAGCACAATACAAAAATGTCCACCAGCCACCACTTACAAAGTTAAATGTAAAAGGCTACTGCCACATACCATAGAGAGTAGATATCCAAGGTAAAAAATTGTGGTATTTGGAGGACATCAAGCAGGTGCAATTGAAAAAAGCAAAAAAAAAAAAACAAAAACAAAAACTCAAAATTCAGTAATAAGGGGTGTCCTGGATCCTCACTCCACGACTCCGGTATATGTTATATTATTACTGAATTTGAGTTTTTGGTTTTTTTTTGCTTTTTCAATTCCACCTGCTTGATGTCCTCCAAATACCACAATTTTTTACCTTGGATATCTACTCTCTATGGTATGTGGCAGTAGCCTTTTACATTTAACTTTGTAAGTGGTGGCTGGTGGACATTTTTGTATTGTGCTTTTGTCTAGCTGCAATTTTATGTCTCTTTCACTCTATTTCTTCTTACAATACTACTGAGCTGTGGAGTGAGTACGCCACCTGCTGGTCCTCTCACCAAAGTCTTTTAATCCTATTATGCAATTTTCCTGTTTATATTAAATACTCATTCATTTTCTAATTTCACAAAATTGCCGTTGTACAGTTTTTCTTCTTTTTCTACCTTTATGGAAAGCAGTACAAGCTACGCTCAAGGTGATAACTTTGGATTATATATGAAAAATCTGGTTACAGGTTACCTTTAGGGTAAGTTCACACACTGCGTTTGTGCGTTTTTGCGGCAAAACCGCACAAAAACGCACTCACGGCAAAAAAACAAAAACCGCATGCGTTTACCACGTTTTGGTGCGTTTTTTGCTGTTTTTGCGGTTTTTTTTTTTATCAGTGAACAATGCCATTAAAGATTGTTGAAAAAAAAAAAAAACAAACAAACAAAAAAAAAAACGGCTGATGTCATTTCCTTCTTCATTCTTAATTCTCCACTAGTGTATACAGGAGAGCAGACAGCTGCAGAACTACAAGGCTCAGCATGCTCCATCCAGGACTGTATGCTGGAGGGAGAGGCAGGGGGAGCATAACTACAAGGCTCAGCATACTCCATCCACTAGTGTATGCAGGAGAGCAGACAGCAGCTGCAGAACTACAAGGCTCAGCATCCTCCATCCAGAATTGTATGCAGGAGTTTTTTGCCCTTCAAAAAAAATTACGTGGGCTTCGCCATATTTTTGTATGTTAGCCAGGTACGGGCTACCCCCAACCACCAGCTGCCTATTTGTACCCAGCTGGGAACCAAAAATATAGGGAAGCCCTTTTTTTTTTTTTTTTTAAATTAAATTATTTCATGAATTTTTTTTTTTTTTGAGTCCAGCCAGGTACAACTAGGTAGCTGTGGATTGGAATCCGCAGTGCAGGGTGCCCAAGCTTTCTGGGCACCCCCGCTGCAAATTGCAGTCCGCAGCCACCCCAGAAAATGGCGCTTTCATAGAAGCGCCATCTTCTGGGCACTGTATCCAACTCTTCCGGCTGCCCTGATGCCGGGTGGGTCGCTGGGTAATAATGGGGTTAGGGCTAGCTGCATATTATCAGCTGGCCCTAAGCCCGAAATTCATGGTGTCACGCCAATATCAGACATGGCCACCATGAATTTCTAGTAAAGAAAAAAAAAAAACCCCAGAAAAATATATTTTTATTATAAATAAACCACCACAATTCATGACTCCATCTTAATTGAAATAAAGACACCCCTCCCCCCTCTACCTCCGCAGTAATCCTGGGTCAAGGGCCCCGTGCCATCCAATATCATCTGATCGGTTTGCTGGAAGGCATACCGATCAGATGATGCGTCAGGTTCAAGGACGTGAATCACATCACACATCAGCTGATTGTATAAAAGCAGTTTATAAAATCAGCTGATGCATCAGTATAAAACAAAAATAAATAAATAAATAAATACACACGTCCGTGCTGACTTCCGTCCGATTGCTGCAGGAGCTGCCGGTAATCAGTGATGCGGTCTCCTGACGGCATCAGCTGATAGTTTAAGCTGGCCGGGCGGTAAAAAGCCGGCGTCACCGCGAGACTTACGATCAGCTGATGCATCATGTGATCACCGCCAGGTCCTGCAGCCATCGGACATGCCTGGGTGCCGGCACACAGCCAGAATGGGGGTGGCGGTACCGGGAAGAGGAGCTGGGTGCGTACATGGCACCAAAAGTCTGTAGACAGGAGAGTATGACTTTTTTCTACTGTTCACTTTTGATTTCGCAGCTGCTTCCACCTCCTGCCCGGACATGGCGCCGCACGGAAGGTGGAAGCAGCCGTGGCGGTACCGGGAGGATCCACGCTTCTGTGTTTACTAACAGAAGAAATCATCTTCCTGTACATGTCACTTTACAACCCACATTTTGCGTTTTTAGTCATAGAAACGCACTAAAACGCAGCTATATTTGCAATTTGCGTTTTTCATTGCATTTTTGAACATCTCATTGAACTCAATGGGTGGAAAACGCAGTGAAAAACGCAAAAATTGACATGCTGTGTTTTTGTGGGCACCACAAAAACGCAGCTAAAAAAAACGCTGTGTGCAGACAGCAAAAATGAGAGTTTGCTGAAGAAGCAAAGTCATGCAGTTATCTGAGCAAAACCGCACCCGAAAAACGCACAAAAAAAACGGACTGTGTGAACTTACCCTTAAAGTTTCCAGAGCAGTTCTCCTAATCCCTGCTCACATTCCTGAATCTCTTGCTTGTTCAAAGAGTCGGTTATCTCTATGTAAATACATTGATAATAGTGTGCACTTGAGATCAAGAATAGACCATTAATGTGTCACAGTAGCAGATTCTACTGACTACAATTGTCAATAAAAGAAAGTGCTGTCCCCAGCACTCCGTAGTAATCGCTTCAGATGTTCACAGCAATGCTTCAGCATCACTCTGATCAGCAGAAATGCTGAGTTACTGTGAGTGCCAGCGCTCAGCCGGCATTGACAAGAAGTTTTTCCCGAAAGACCGGGGTTGCTGACCCCCGGCTGTCATGACAACCCATCAGTGCCCCATGATTGCGCCACTGGGCAGCCGATGGTGGTGGGGGATGGAGCGCTGTCTACTGGAGCGTTGAATCCCGCTGTCATTGACCAGGTTTGGCACAAATGTATGAATCCTCACAGCGTGCACGGTCAGGATTCTCTGATACAAGAGTGGGAATGTGAATGCAATTATACAAAATGCATATTTCCAGCCACATTCTGACTACATGTGCATGGCATCACTGAATGCAGTTAAACAGTAAGCCCACGCACATCTAGTCCGCATGTGGCCGTACATATGCACAGAGCACATGCGCTGTGAGGATTTACACGACAACAGTTCCACAGTAAGCGACTACCTGTCTAAAAGAAGGAGTCTTGGCAGTTAGCTGGTTTAGAGCATTCACAAAAAAGAGTTAACACAAGGCCAAATGAGGAAAGATAACAAAAATGATCTTTGAGAAACA